>NW_026689841.1:102500-127500 GCF_943734765.1 Anopheles ziemanni | reverse complement strand
GGTTAACACATGCGAGCGTTGCGGCCCAGAGGCCTTACCGCCTTTCACTGCGGGTTCGTCAAGAACTTGGAGATGGTCGCAACGCATCGGGTCCTCCCGGGGTACTTGGTGTTTGGATGCTGGCTTGGTGATTAAACACTTGATATTCCATCTTCGGATGAATTTCGGGTGTCACCTGTTGCCTAAGACCACTTGCATGTTTAGCTCGCCGTGGGGTAGCAAGCGTTGTGATCTAATGGCCTTACCGGGCAAACACTTTCGGTTCGTCAAGGACTTGGAGTGCCGGGACGGGTTGGCGGATCCATCACTCTGAGTATGCCGGGTTGATACTTGGGGTTGGTTTGGTTTTGGTGACCCAATACTAGATGTACCATCTCGGTGGTATGTCAGTATCACCTATACTCCAGACCACTTGCATGGTTAGCAAGCGTTGTGATCTAATGGCCCAACCGGGCAAACACTTTGGGTTCGTAAGGACTTAGAGTGCCGGGACGGGTTGGCGGATCCAACACTCTGGGTACCTCCGGGTACTTGGGGTTGGTTGAGGACTTGGTGAACAAACACTTGATATACACTCTCCGGATGTACTTCGGGTATCGCCTGTTGTCCGAGACCACTTGCATGGTTAGCAAGCGTTGTGGTCTAATGGCCCTACCGGGCAAACACTTTGGGTTCGCGAGGACTTAGAGTGCTGGTAGTGGTTGGCGGACCCAACACTCTGGGTACCTCCGGGTACTTGGGGTTGGTTGAGGACTTGGTGAACAAACACTTGATATACACTCTTCGGATGTACTTCGGGTGTCACCTGTTGTCCGAGGCCACTTGCATGGTTAGCAAGCGTTGTGGTCTAATGGCCCTACCGGGCAAACACTTTGGGTTCGCAAGGACTTGGAGTGCCGGGACGGGTTGGCGGATCCAACACTCTGGGTACCTCCGGGTACTTGGGGTTGGTTGAGGACTTGGTGAACAAACACTTGATATACACTCTTCGGATGTACTTCGGGTATCGCCTGTTGTCCGAGACCACTTGCATGGTTAGCAAGCGTTGTGGTCTAATGGCCCTACCGGGCAAATACTTTGGGTTCGCGAGGACTTAGAGTGCTGGTAGTGGTTGGCGGACCCAACACTCTGGGTACCTCCGGGTACTTGGGGTTGGTTGAGAACTTGGTGAAGATACCCCTGTCACCTTGTTCGAGGCCACTTGCATGGTAGCAAGCGTTGTGATACAATGGCCCTACCGGGCCAACACTTTGGGTTCGCAAGGACTTGGAGTGCCGGGACGGGTTGGCGGATCCAACACTCTGGGTACCTCCGGGTACTTGGGGTTGGTTGAGGACTTGGTGAGCAAACACTTGATATACGTTCTTCGGATGTACTTCGGGTGTCACCTGTTGTCCGAGGCCACTTGCATGGTCAACGGTTGAGGTGGTGATGGCGGGTCGGTGCTGTAGGGTGCCGGCCTGTTGGCTGCCTTGGCCGGGTTGGTTGGTTAACACTTGATTGAGCTTGCACCCGAGGGTAATGGCACTTGAAGGTGGGTACCGGCCGGCTGACCTGGTGTGATGGTTGGTTGGTGAACACTTGGCGGTACTTGCACTTGGCTGTGCTTGGACTTGAAGGTGGGATCCGGCTGGCCTAGGCCATTGGTGGTTGGTTGGTTGGTTAGCCCTTAGCTGGGCTGGCTGGCTGGCTGGCCATCGGTGGTGTGGTGTGTTGGGCGGTTGGTGAACACTTGGCGGTACTTGCACTTGGCTGTGCTTGGACTTGAAGGTGGGATCCGGCTGGCCTAGGCCATTGGTGGTTGGTTGGTGGGTTAGCCCTTAGCTGGGCTGGCTGGCTGGCTGGCCATCGGTGGTGTGGTGTGGTGTGGTGTGTGGAGTCGAGCATCGCGCGCCGTTGCCTTCTTCGGAGTGTTGTAGGTACGCAAGTGCTTGCAATGCAAAGAGGTTGGTGATGGAGTGACATTGCCTTCACCATGGAGTTGCGGGTACTTAGGTACTTGCAAGGAGATGGTGGTATGGTGGTGTTGCGTGTGTGGTGTTCGATTAGAAAGATATAATTTCTAAGTCCGGATTAGTGCTGTCAGTGGGGCCGCCGCTAGCAGGTCCTGCACGGCCACCGTGGGGCTTGACTTGGCGCTATTCCGGACTTGGGGCGATCACGATGTCCCCGTGCGGGACTTAGAAGATGGAAGAACACAAGTACCCTTATCCCATGACTTGTGAGCGATTGGCATACGTTACCACATGAAGAGAAAAATTGGCTAAGTCCCGGATCCATATTAGATGAAGAGAAAAATCGGCTAAGTCCCGGATCCATATTATATGAAGAGAAAAATTGGCTAAGTCCCGGATCCATATTAGATGAAGAGAAAAATCGGCTAAGTCCCGGATCCATATTATATGAAGAGAAAAATTGGCTAAGTCCCGGATCCATATTATATGAAGAGAAATATCGGCTAAGTCCAGGATCCATATATAATAACCTAATAATCGGCTAAGTCCCGGATCCATATTATATGAAGAGAAAAATCGGCTAAGTCCAGGATCCATATATAATAACCTAATAATCGGCTAAGTCCAGGATCCATATATAATAACCTAATAACAGGCTAAGTCCAGGATCCATATTATATGAAGAGAAAAATCGGCTAAGTCCGAGATTGGGTCTGTCAGACATACACTTTCAAGATACCACACAAGCAAGCAAGATGGCCTAGTGATGGAACCATATAATATGAAGAGAAAAATCGGCTAAGTCCGAGATTGGGTCTGTCGGAAATACACTATCAAGTTACCACACAAGCAAGCAAGATGGCCTAATGATGGATCCATATGATATGAAGAGAAAAATCGGCTAAGTCCAGGATCCATATAATATGAAGAGAAAAATCGGCTAAGTCCCAGATTGGGTCTGTCAGAAATACACTTCCAAGTTACCACACAAGCAAGCAAGATGGCCTAGTGATGGATCCATATGATATGAAGAGAAAAATCGGCTAAGTCCAGGATCCATATAATATGAAGAGAAAAATCGGCTAAGTCCCAGATTGGGTCTGTCAGAAATACACTTCCAAGTTACCACACAAGCAAGCAAGATGGCCTAGTGATGGATCCATATGATATGAAGAGAAAAATCGGCTAAGTCCAGGATCCATATAATATGAAGAGAAAAATCGGCTAAGTCCCAGATTGGGTCTGTCAGAAATACACTTCCAAGTTACCACACAAGCAAGCAAGATGGCCTAGTGATGGATCCATATGATATGAAGAGAAAAATCGGCTAAGTCCCAGATTGGGTCTGTCAGAAATACACTTCCAAGTTACCACACAAGCAAGCAAGATGGCCTAGTGATGGATCCATATGATATGAAGAGAAAAATCGGCTAAGTCCAGGATCCATATAATATGAAGAGAAAAATCGGCTAAGTCCCAGATTGGGTCTGTCAGAAATACACTTCCAAGTTACCACACAAGCAAGCAAGATGGCCTAGTGATGGATCCATATGATATGAAGAGAAAAATCGGCTAAGTCCCAGATTGGGTCTGTCAGACATACACTATCAAGTTACCACACAAGCAAGCAAGATGGCCTAGTGATGGATCCATATGATATGAAGAGAAAAATCGGCTAAGTCCAGGATCCATATAATATGAAGAGAAAAATCGGCTAAGTCCCAGATTGGGTCTGTCAGAAATACACTTCCAAGTTACCACACAAGCAAGCAAGATGGCCTAGTGATGGATCCATATGATATGAAGAGAAAAATCGGCTAAGTCCAGGATCCATATAATATGAAGAGAAAAATCGGCTAAGTCCCAGATTGGGTCTGTCAGAAATACACTTCCAAGTTACCACACAAGCAAGCAAGATGGCCTAGTGATGGATCCATATGATATGAAGAGAAAAATCGGCTAAGTCCCAGATTGGGTCTGTCAGACATACACTATCAAGTTACCACACAAGCAAGCAAGATGGCCTAGTGATGGATCCATATGATATGAAGAGAAAAATCGGCTAAGTCCCAGATTGGGTCTGTCAGAAATACACTTCCAAGTTACCACATGAGCAAGCAAGATGGCCTAGTGATGGATCCATATAATATGCAGAGAAAAATCGGCTAAGTCCCAGATTGGGTCTGTCAGAAATACACTTCCAAGTTACCACATGAGCAAGCAAGTTACCACATGAAGAGAAAGCCGGCAAAGTCTGGGAATGTTACCACATGAACTGGAAAATGGGCAAAAACCTACCTTCACAGGGAACGTGAATAAGTAAGGCTGTAGACATCGGATCGACAAGCCAAAGACTGATATGGAAAGGAAATGAGTAGTACTAGCTTTCCTGAGAGTTGCAGAGCTTAGACTGCATATGAACGAAAGTTATTAAGCGTCAAAGTCAGAGAAGTTACCCAAAGGAACACAAGTTCCAACTTAGAGCATGTATACCGCCTAGACGGTAAGAGGTACGGCCAGGCTGAGGAATAAGGAAATGTTGGCCAACATGTTCCCTAACTATCCCCCGAAGACCTCAAAGCAATCCAACATCAACCAAGAAAGTTATAGCCCGATCAAGGAAACACCTACTTTGCACCGATATTGCACCAAATACATGTACCAAGCACCTTCGGTTGCATACCTGCAGGGGTTTACCATAGTAGGCCATGGAAGACCGATATACCGAACATAATCACTTTCTATCTCCTCGGGTGTTTGAGATAGCGCTTTGCGGTACAAGAACGAAAGTTAGACTTTATCTTGGTGCATCTTTTTGCCCAAGATCACAAGACCCTATCTACCAAGGCAAGAAAGTTGTGTGGGGACAAAATGTCCAAAAGTGCCCAAAGTGGCACACTTGAACCATATATTCGAGAAAAACACAAGTGTGGGCCCGAGCTAGCAAGTTGAAATGTTCTGACCGTCAGTAGCCCTAGTTGAGGTGCACTTATCATTATATGAGGCCAACGTGCCAGCTAGTCTCTAAAGGGGCGATATGGGTGTTCCAAGGTTTGTACCCAATTGAGGAAAAAACAGGGTAAGGTACGGTGTACCGCGAATAACTCGGGCTATAGATGTCCGATCGATGAGTTTGGCATATGTATGGAAAGGTCTCGACGAGACCTAACTACCCTGAAAGTATGAAGGCAAAGACTTGAATGACCGGGAAGTTATTAAGTGCACAAGTGGTAAAGTTGCACCAAAGTCCATGTTACCCGAAGTGGTACATGAACACCCAATATTCGACCAAAACACAAGTTTAGAGACGAGCTAGCGAGCTACATTGTTCAGACCGTCAGTAGCCCGCATCAAGACACGCATTTCATTATATTGAGCCTAGCCGCTAGCTCGACTCGAAGTCGGTCATATGGTTGGTTGATGGTTTGGACCGACCACGTGGTGTACCAAGGTTATGTACCTTTCATGAATTAAAACTCTGGCTGTATGGCACTGAGCGACAAGCTAAGGTGTGATTTGGAATAGTCTTGAGTGGGACTATTTAGGAAAAATGCGAACAAAAAATCACAAAGTCCTTGGGCGAAGCTATTAGCGAAACATAGAGCAAATTGGTACCAAAAACTATGGAAATGGGACTTGAGTCAAAAATAACCGCAAGTTGGAGAAGAGATAGCAAGCTTGCGTAGAACAATTATATTTGGTGCATGGTATCACCAACAAAAAAGTATATGGGGCCAAGGTGCTGGCTGGCCTCCAAAGTGGAGATATGGGCGATCCAAAGTTTGTACCCAAGTACGAACAAGTATGGAAAAAACAGGGTAAGGTACCAAGTACCATTAATAACTTCGGCTGTAGATGGCCGAGCGAGGCAAACGGCTCACCGTTGGAAAGGTCTTGGGGAGACCTATCTACCCTGATAGTTTCATGAGGCTGAGTTGAAAGACCACGGAGATATTAGGTGATGATGGTCCAATTCGGGGACCAAGTCGCAGGAAATGGCGCTTGACCAAAATCACCCTTGGAAGGTGAATACCGGCTTACCGGTAAGAGATAGCGACTTGGCGTAGAATATTCATAAGTTGGGCGTGTAGAGACGCAACTTTTATTATATGGGGCCAACCCGGTCAGGGTGCTCCAAGTCGGTCGTTTGGTTGGTTTATGGTTTGGGCCGACCACGTGGTGTGCCAAGTTGAGGTACCTTTCATGAATTATAACTTGGTCAGTTTGCCACCGAGCGACAAGCTGCGGTGTGTTTTGGAATGGTCTTGAGTGGGACTATCAAGGAAAAATACCAATCGAAAATCAGCTTGTCCATGGCCGAAGCTATTAGTGAAACATATAGCAAAATGGGTCCAAAAACGAATGAAATGGGAATTGGACCAAGAATAACGGCAAGTTGGAGAAGAGATAGCAAGTTGGCGTAGAACAATTATATTTGGTGCATGGCATGACCAACAAAAAAGTATATGGGGCCAAGGTGCTAGCTGGCCTCCAAAGTGGAGATATGGGCGATCCAAAGTTTGTACCCAAGTACGAACAAGTATGGAAAAAACAGGGTAAGGTACCAAGTACCATTAATAACTTCGGCTGTAGATGGCCGAGCGAGGCAAACGGCTCACCGTTGGAAAGGTCTTGGGGAGACCTATCTACCCTGAAAGTTTTATGAGGCTGAGTTGAAAGACCACGGAGATATTAGGTGATGATGGTCCAATTCGGGGACCAAGTCGCAGGAAATGGCACTTGACCAAAATCACCCTTGGAAGGTGAATACCGGCTTACCGGTAAGAGATAGCGACTTGGCGTAGAATATTCATAAGTTGTGCGTGTAGAGACGCAACTTTCATTATATGGGGGCAACCCGGTCAGGGTGCTCCAAGTCGGTCGTTTGGTCGGTATATGGTTTGGGCCGACCACATGGTGTACCAAGTTGAGGTATCTTTCATGAATTATAACTCGGTCAGTTTGCCACCGAGCGACAAGTTGCGGTGTGTTTTGGAATGGTCTTGAGTGGGACTATCAAGCAAAAATACAAACAGAATATCAGCTTGTCCATGGCCGAAGCTATTAGTGAAACATATAGCAAAATGGGTCCGAAAACGAATGAAATGGGACTTGGACCAAGAATAACGGCAAGTTAGAGAAGAGATAGCAAGTTGGCGTAGAACAATTATATTTAGTGCATGGTATGACCAAGAAAAAAGTATATGGGGCAAAGGTGCTGGCTGGCCTCCAAAGTGGAGATATGGGCGATACAAAGTTTGTACCCAAGTATGGCAAAAACTGGTAGAGGTACCTTTCATGAATTACTGCTCAGGCTGTATGGCACTTAGCGGGACGCTTGGCTCTGGTATGGAATAGTCTTGAGTGGGACTATCAAGGAAAAATACGAACAAAAAATCACCATGTCCACGGACGAAGGTATTAGCGAAACTTAGAGCGAAATTGCGACCAAGTCGCTGGAAATGGCCCTTGGACCAAGTATACCGTCAAGGCGGTACGAGATAGCGAGTTGACGTGGAATATTTATAAGTTTGCCTACACGAGACGAAAGTTTAGTTATATGGGGCCAACCCGCTCAGGGTTGTCCAAGTCGGTCATATGGCTGATCGAAATTTTCGACCAAGTACTGAGAAAACAGGGTAAGGTACCGTGTACCTCGAATAACTTTGGCTGTAGATGTCCGAGCGAGGCGAACGGCATAGCGTTGGAAAGGTCTTGAGGTGTTCTAGGCACCCTGAAAGTATGAGAAGGCTACCTGGAAAACTCGTGGAGATATTAGAGAAACATAGGGCCCAAAAGATACCAAGTCGCAGGAAATGGGCCCTCCATGAACACCCTAAAATCCCAATTACGGCTAAGTTGCAGGCCAGCTAGCGAAGTGAAATGTTCTAGGCATAACTAGAACACGTTAAGGCGCAACTTTTTGAATCAGAACTTTTTTCGATATCTGGCCCCCAAAGGGGGGATATGGTCGATCCAAGGATTTTTCCAAGTTTCGGTACTTTTTACGGTATCACTCATAGCTCCGGCTGTAAGCAAGCAAATGACAATCTAAGACATGATTTGAAAAGGTATTGAGTAGTACTAACTTACGTTAGAACACAGCGAAGCGCTATCGGTTCATGACAAGGCCGATATAAGCAGTCAAAGATGAAAAATGTTGACAAAATGAACAAAAATTACCTTGGTACGCGAATAGCGGCCAGAGATGAAGAGGTACGAAGGTGGTGTAGAAGAATTATAATTAGGGCTTGGTACGCTCTAAAAGTTTGCCGAAGACCGCAAAGCGCTCAGACCCATAGAAAGTGGCCATTTGGGCCGAACAGTGCGTGCAAAGAGGTGAAAATGCAAAAATTGCACTTTGGGGGGCGATTTGCGGGGGGAAGGAGGGGTCGGAGGGCAAAATGTCCCTTAACCAAAAAGTCTTATCTCGTCGAGATCTACAACATTGCCGAAGACCGCAAAACGCTAGCTCGCAATCGAAAAATCGAGAATTTGAAAATTTTCTAAGTCTTGGGCTCCCTAAGGAAAAGTTTCAAAAATCACGTTTGTCCCCAATTTTGAAGGGGAAGGAGTCGGTTCCGGGGCATGGTGTCTTCGGCAAAAAGTCTTATCTTTTTGCGTACTTTCGACTAGTTCAATAAAAATTTTTGACCCAAAAATTGTTCGGCGGACCCCTAGGTCGAAAAACCCGAAAAAAGTCGAAAAAAGTCGAAAATGTCGAAAAATGAGAAAACCTCATATTCGGACTCTACACGAGCCCCAGATATTGAAAAGTGAAATCCGCGGTCGATTTGGAACAAAAAATTGACCTAGGCAAAGTTGTATGGAGGTAGGGACCCCTGAGAAAAAAGTTTGGTCCCGAGGCTCCTTGGACCACCAAGTCCCTAGGTCGGACCAAAATCGGAAAAAATCCGACCAAAGTCGAAAGTGTCGAAAATTTTAAAAAACCCCTTTTGGGGCCCTATGGCCTCCCTAGATAATGAAAAGTGAGGTCCGCGGCCGATCCGGAAGAAAAACTTGACCTAGGCAAACTTGTATGACGGTGGGGACCCAAAAAAATTTCGATGAGTGTAGTTTAGACAGGCCGGAAAATGTATCGGTGGTCCGTATCAAGGGACGTCTTTTAGTTCCATGGGGTGGTGGTCGTCGAACAAAGTCGCCTAGGTCGACCACCAGAAAGACCAGTCGTGTTGTAATGGATGTTTTGACCACTTTACTAGGGAAACCTAGTAGGTCGAAGCAAATTTGGGGTTCGAGATGAGTTGGTGAAAGTTGGTCCAACCTAGGTGTGCTTGGTGGAGGTTGACCATGAAAGTAGAGCATGATGGGAATGACCATAACTTTGGTTCTAGATGTCGGATCGGTACACTTTCGGCAGTTTTGGAAAGGTGAAGGCCTGCTCTAGCTATGTTTCCTACCAAGCTGAGCGCCTACTAGTGACCCGGAGGAGGTATTAAGGGTCAAAGGCAAAAAGGGGTACCCTAAAGTGCGTGTGACCAAGAAAATGGGAAAAACGGTATCGCCTATAGCTCAGGCTGTATGGCTCGGATCGGAAAGCTTGGATATGCGTTGGAAAGGTCTTGACGAGCGCTAGCTATGTGTCCTACCAAGCGAAGCGCTAGGTGTTGAGCAAGTCGGTCATATTAGAGGGCAAAGGTGAAAAATGGTGGTTTAGAGGCGAAAATTCACCTTATGATCGAAAATAGCGGGCGAACGATAAGAGCTACGAACACGGCGTAGAACAATCATAAGTACGTTACCACAAGACCTAACTTTGGCCAATATAGAGCGAGAAGATCGGAGGTACCCATCAGGGTGATATGGCTGGTTCAAAGTTGGACCAAAACGAGACTTGAGAAATGGATTGAAACACGGTATCGCGAATAACTCAGGCTGTATGGAACGGATCGACAAGCTTAGATCAGTGTTGGAAAGGTCGAACCGAGCGCTAACTATAATCCCAAACAACCGAAGCGCTAAGTGTTGAGCAAAACTGAGTTATTAAGCGACAAAGTGGAAAAATAATACCAAAATGGCCAAAAATCACACAAGACCAAGAATACCGAGCAAGCGGTAAGAGATAGCGGGTTGACGTAGAATACTTATAAGTTTGCCTCTACGAGACCTAAAAGTCGTCCATAGAAAGCGAGAAGATCGGACCACTCTGGAAGGGTGATACGAGTGGTCAAAAATTAGCAAAAATGAAACATGGCTAAAATGGATTTGACTTGTGCACCATGTAGCTCCGGCTGTATGGCATGGATTGTAGAGCTAGGATATGTTTTGGAAAGGTAACACCCAGCGCTAGATACGATTAGAAGAAAGCAAAGCGCTAACTAGCATGATTTGGAAGTTATTAAGCGTCAAAGTCGAAAAATGTTACCAAAATTGAAACTCGAGTACATTGGGCCAAAAAGTACAAGTTGTGAAATTTGGACTTACGAGTAAAATACCGAGCAGGCGGTAAGAGATAGAGACTTGGTGTAGAACAATTATAAGTTGGGCATGTTATAACCTATATTTGGCCCGAACATAGTCTCGAGATCGGTGGTACCTAAAAGGGTGGTACAGGTGTTAGATGGTTTTCCCAGAGCATAAGCTCCACATGATATGGAAAACGGGAAACATCATAACTTCGGCTGTATGGCATGGAATGGAACGAACAAGGTATCGATGGAAAGAGAAAAGGTAGCGCTAACTATAATTCCTTCCAAGCAAAGCGCTAGCATGTGACCGTTTGGGTGTTATTGTGAGTCAAAGTCTGAAATTGTTACCACGAGAGGCGAAAATCCAACTAAGTCCATGAATACCGGGCTGGCGGTAAGAGATACGGCTTGGCCGTAGAACATTTATAAGTTGGCCAAGACAAGGCCTAAGTTTCGTCCATAGACGACAAGAAGATCGAAGATACCTGAAGGTGAGATATGGGCGTCCCAAAGTGGGCCTTTGAAAAAGTGACAAACTTCCCTTATAACAGCATACACCAAATATCTCTGGCTCTATGGCACCGAATAAGAAGTTGATCTCAGCGACAGAAAGGTGATAGTCAGCGCTAAATATCATACGAACAGAGTGAAGCGCTAAAGGGAAAGGATCTTGGTGATATAAGGTGACAAAGTCGAGAAAAGTTGCCTCAAAATCATGAAAAATGTGAAAAAATGGCTAAGTCCCGGGTGCCTTAAGGGCAGGTTAATCGAATGTACCGAGCTGGCGGTACGAGATAGAGACTTGGTGTAGAACAATTATATGTTTGGCATGGCAAGACCTACATTCGGCCAATACAAAGTGAGAAGATCAAAGATACCCGCAAGGGTGATATTGGTGTCCAAAGGAAAAAAGCACTAAGTCTTGGGAAACTTATATGAAGAAAAAGGACCCTGATGGGTCATATGGGATGGATCGAAAAATCGGCTAAGTCCCAAAATGGGGATGTCAGAACTACACTCATGTGTTACCACATCAAGCAAGGCAAACTTATATGAAGCAAAGGACCCTGATGGGTCATATGGTATTGATCGAAAAATCGGCTAAGTCCCAAAATGGGGATGTCAGAACTACACTCAAATGTTACCACACCAAGCAAGGCAAACTTATATGAAGCAAAGGACCCTGATGGGTCATATGGTATTTTACGAAAAATCGGCTAAGTCCCAAAATGGGGATGTCAGAACTACACTCAAATGTTACCACACCAAGCAAGGCAAACTTATATGAAGCAAAGGACCCTGATGGGTCATATGGTATTTTACGAAAAATCGGCTAAGTCCCAAAATGGGGATGTCAGAACTACACTCAAATGTTACCACACCAAGCAAGGCAAACTTATATGAAGCAAAGGACCCTGATGGGTCATATGGTATTTTACGAAAAATCGGCTAAGTCCCAAAATGGGGATGTCAGAACTACACTCAAATGTTACCACACCAAGCAAGGCAAACTTATATGAAGGAAAGGACCCTGATGGGTCATATGGTATTTTACGAAAAATCGGCTAAGTCCCAAAATGATGATGTCAGAACTACACTCAAATGTTACCACACCAAGCAAGGCAAACTTATATGAAGCAAAGGACCCTGATGGGTCATATGGTATTGATCGAAAAATCGGCTAAGTCCCAAAATGGGGATGTCAGAACTACACTCAAATGTTACCACACCAAGCAAGGCAAACTTATATGAAGGCAAGGACCCTGATGGGTCATATGGTATTTTACGAAAAATCGGCTAAGTCCCAAAATGGGGATGTCAGAACTACACTAAAAAGTTACCACACCAAGCAAGGCAAACTTATATGAAGCAAAGGACCCATATGGGTCATATGGTATTTTACGAAAAATCGGCTAAGTCCCAAAATGATGATGTCAGAACTACACTCAAATGTTACCATACCAAGCAAGGCAAACTTATATGAAGCAAAGGACCCTGATGGGTCATATGGTATTTTACGAAAAATCGGCTAAGTCCCAAAATGGGGATGTCAGAACTACACTCAAATGTTACCACACCAAGCAAGGCAAACTTATATGAAGCAAAGGACCCTGATGGGTCATATGGTATTTTACGAAAAATCGGCTAAGTCCCAAAATGATGATGTCAGAACTACACTCAAATGTTACCACACCAAGCAAGGCAAACTTATATGAAGGAAAGGACCCTGATGGGTCATATGGTATTTTACGAAAAATCGGCTAAGTCCCAAAATGGGGATGTCAGAACTACACTCAAATGTTACCACACCAAGCAAGGCAAACTTATATGAAGCAAAGGACCCTGATGGGTCATATGGTATTTTACGAAAAATCGGCTAAGTCCCAAAATGGGGATGTCAGAACTACACTCAAATGTTACCACACCAAGCAAGGCAAACTTATATGAAGCAAAGGACCCTGATGGGTCATATGGTATTTTACGAAAAATCGGCTAAGTCCCAAAATGGGGATGTCAGAACTACACTCAAATGTTACCACACCAAGCAAGGCAAACTTATATGAAGCAAAGGACCCTGATGGGTCATATGGTATTTTACGAAAAATCGGCTAAGTCCCAAAATGGGGATGTCAGAACTACACTCAAATGTTACCACACCAAGCAAGGCAAACTTATATGAAGGAAAGGACCCTGATGGGTCATATGGTATTTTACGAAAAATCGGCTAAGTCCCAAAATGATGATGTCAGAACTACACTCATGTGTTACCACACCAAGCAAGGCAAACTTATATGAAGCAAAGGACCCATATGGGTCATATGGTATTTTACGAAAAATCGGCTAAGTCCCAAAATGATGATGTCAGAACTACACTCAAATGTTATAACACCAAGCATGGCAAACTTATATGAAGGAAAGGACCCATATGGGTCATATGGTATTTTACGAAAAATCGGCTAAGTCCCAAAATGATGATGTCAGAACTACACTCAAATGTTACCACACCAAGCAAGGCAAACTTATATGAAGGAAAGGACCCTGATGGGTCATATGGTATTTTACGAAAAATCGGCTAAGTCCCAAAATGGTGATGTCAGAACTACACTCAAATGTTACCACACCAAGCAAGGCAAACTTATATGAAGCAAAGGACCCTGATGGGTCATATGGTATTTTACGAAAAATCGGCTAAGTCCCAAAATGATGATGTCAGAACTACACTCAAATGTTACCACACCAAGCAAGGCAAACTTATATGAAGCAAAGGACCCTGATGGGTCATATGGTATTGATCGAAAAATCGGCTAAGTCCCAAAATGGGGATGTCAGAACTACACTCAAATGTTACCACACCAAGCAAGGCAAACTTATATGAAGGCAAGGACCCTGATGGGTCATATGGTATTTTACGAAAAATCGGCTAAGTCCCAAAATGGGGATGTCAGAACTACACTCAAATGTTACCACACCAAGCAAGGCAAACTTATATGAAGCAAAGGACCCATATGGGTCATATGGTATTTTACGAAAAATCGGCTAAGTCCCAAAATGATGATGTCAGAACTACACTCAAATGTTACCATACCAAGCAAGGCAAACTTATATGAAATAAAGGACCCATATGGGTCATATGGTATTTTACGAAAAATCGGCTAAGTCCCAAAATGAGGATGTCAGAACTACACTAAAAAGTTACCACACCAAGCAAGGCAAAGTACCTAGGTGAACCCTAGGAAGAAACACGGACCAAGTCAGATGGCCTTAGTCAATAGAACAAGTGACCTAGGCAAAGTTGTATGGCGCTGAGGACCCTGAAAAATCTGGTTAGTGTAGTTTAGACAGGGTAGGTTTTTGGGTCGGCCGAACCCCCTTATTTTGGGTTTTGGCCTCATCAAGAAGCTACACCTAGGCAAACTGCCTAGGGTGAAAGTGCGAAGACCAATCGAATAGTAAGACAAGTTTTGACCGATCGCCCTAGGCAAGCTTGTATGAAGAAAGGGACCCTAAGGGTCATATGGAAATACATGAAAAATCGGCTAAGTCCCAAAATTGGGATGTCAGAACTACACTAAAAAGTTACCACATCAAGCAAGGCAAACTACCTAGGTGAACCCTAGCAAGAAACACGGACCAAGTCAGATGGCCTAAGTCAAGAGTGCAAGTGACCTAGGCAAAGTTGTATGACGGTGAGGACCCTGAAAAATCTGGTTAGTGTAGTTTAGACAGGGGAGGTTTTTGGGTCGGCTGAACCTCCTTATTTTGGGTTTTGACCTCCTCAAGAAGCTACACCTAGGCAAACTGCCTAGGGTGAAAGTGCGAAGACCAATCGAATAGTAAGACAAGTTTTGACCGATCGCCCTAGGCAAGCTTGTATGAAGAAAGGGACCCTATGGGTCATATGGAAATACATGAAAAATCGGCTAAGTCCCAAAATTGGGATGTCTGAACTACACTAAAAAGTTACCACATCAAGCAAGGCAAAGTACCTAGGTGAACCCTAGCAAGAAACACGGACCAAGTCAGATGGCCTAAGTCAAGAGAACAAGTGACCTAGGCAAAGTTGTATGACGGTGAGGACCCTGAAAAATCTGGTTAGTGTAGTTTAGACAGGGGAGGTTTTTGGGTCGGCTGAACCTCCTTATTTTGGGTTTTGACCTCCTCAAGAAGCTACACCTAGGCAAACTGCCTAGGGTGAAAGTGCGAAGACCAATCGAATAGTAAGACAAGTTTTGACCGATCGCCCTAGGCAAGCTTGTATGAAGAAAGGGACCCTATGGGTCATATGGAAATACATGAAAAATCGGCTAAGTCCCAAAATTGGGATGTCTGAACTACACTAAAAAGTTACCACATCAAGCAAGGCAAAGTACCTAGGTGAACCCTAGGAAGAAACACGGACCAAGTCAGATGGCCTAAGTCAAGAGTACAAGTGACCTAGGCAAAGTTGTATGGCGCTGAGGACCCTGAAAAATCGGGTTAGTGTAGTTCAGACAGGGGAGGTTTCAGGGTCGGCCGAACCTCCTTATTTCGGGTTTTGGCCTCCTCAAGAAGACAGACCTAGGCGAACTGCCTAGGGTGAAAGTGCGAAGACCAATCGAATAGTAAGACAAGTTTTGACCGATCGCCCTAGGCAAGCTTGTATGAAGAAAGGGACCCTATGGGTCATATGGAAATACATGAAAAATCGGCTAAGTCCCAAAATTGGGATGTCTGAACTACACTAAAAAGTTACCACATCAAGCAAGGCAAAGTACCTAGGTGAACCCTAGGAAGAAACACGGACCAAGTCGGATGGCCTAAGTCAAGAGTACAAGTGACCTAGGCAAAGTTGTATGGCGCTGAGGACCCTGAAAAATCGGGTTAGTGTAGTTCAGACAGGGGAGGTTTCAGGGTCGGCCGAACCTCCTTATTTCGGGTTTTGGCCTCCTCAAGAAGACAGACCTAGGCGAACTGCCTAGGGTGAAAGTGCGAAGACCAATCGAATAGTAAGACAAGTTTTGACCGATCGCCCTAGGCAAGCTTGTATGAAGAAAGGGACCCTATGGGTCATATGGAAATATACGAAAAATCGGCTAAGTCCCAAAATTGGGATGTCAGAACTACACTATAAAGTTACCACATTAGCAAGGCAGACTTGTATGAAGAACGGGACCCTGGTGAAAGTAGCAAATATCCCAAACCGAACATGAATATTATACACACAAGAGTACGAACATAAAGGAACACGGACCAAGCGTACCGAGAGAATCGGTACTATAGAACCCTCGTGGTTCTACACAAAGACTTTATGTTAGGGGTTCAAGCCCCATAGTACTCAAACGGTGACAGTAGCAAATATCCCAAAACGAACGTGAATCTTATTCACAAGAGTACGAACATAAAGGAACACGGACCAAGCGTACCGAGAGAATCGGTACTATAGAGCCCTCGTGGTTCTACACAAAGACTTTATGTTCGGGGTTCACACCCCAAATCGAACGTGGAATTTACTTTCTGATGGTCATGCGGTCGTCCAAAGGGGTCTAGTATCCTGGGATGACAAGCATCACGGGCACAGCTCGTATCAAAACAGTCGAAGAGGCCCGCGAAAGCTTGCTTTCCATGGCTATGCGATGCACAAATTGAGTTTACTCACCGTAGTATAAAACGAACGAACCGAACCTATCCGAGTAGGGATAATGGGCGCAGTAACATACTTCTGTGACCCAGCGAGAGTTGAACGAGGTGACATGAACTGTCAGTGGCTTATATCAGATGGGATACATACATGAGATTGCTTTCAAATCTACACTCGAAAACCTAACCAAGTAAAAGCGAACGTGGGGAGGATTCGAAACTGGTAACGAAATCTTAAGCTGGAAAGAGTCATCACTATGGATACATATTATGCGAAACCAATCAAGTGCTCAGTACTGATCCAAAACCTAAGAGCACTAGTGAACACCTTATTCTCACCCTAGTTCACATCCAAGTGATCGACCACGTGTGTGAAGCAAAGACCAATCGAATTCCTCAATGAACCGAACACTATGAACAAATGGCCAAAAACGTTATAACTATCCAAACATCCTACTATCTAGCGAAAGTCATCACGATGGAACCATACCATGATCTTTAACCTATAGCGCTCACCATATTCCTACCCAGAGTGCAAGTGAACAGATTGCCCACCCGTACCCAGTTCACAACCACGTGATCGACTAACATACCGAGGTTACCACAAGTCAAAGTTATACGTTTACAAGCGCAAGACCAATCGAAAACCCCGAAAGCAATCTCGACCCAAAATGTATTATCCGTGAGTGTAGTCGAGTCTCGTACTCGTCATCTGTAATCGTCGGATAGAATATCCAGTACACGGTTGTCTTTCCAAATGAAATCTACATACAGAACTCGCTCTTGGCAAATGGGTGGCAATGGCGCAATCAGGAGCGAGTTCCCGTCCGGGTGCCAAGTGATTGGCAAATGTCTGGGGGAAAGCAACCATATATTGATTTGTCTGTTAGTGTACTGGGTGTTTGAGGTATGTAGTATCCACGCTTGGTTGGGTGTGTCAGAGGACCATGGATGCGTTCACAATCCCAATTGGGGTACATCGGGAATGATTTTGTGGAACCGATGTGCCCGGCACACACTAAGTTTTGTTGCAAGTTAATAGTGTGCCATGTCCGGGGGGGTTGTGATTAAACTCTGGTGAATTGCGTACTGTGGTGATTGGGGTATGAAAGCCCCGCAGTTGCAATGATCGGACGCGCCTAGCGTGTCCTTTAGTTGATGGTAGGGAAATGAAGGCCCTTGTCAGCTCACCTAAGTATTCATGGAAGTTTGGCATAAGGTCGCTGTGGTAGGGGTATGAAGGCCCCGTCAGCGCATGCACAATCGGGCGCACGTGCGCTTAGCGGAGTCGAATGCCGCTCAAGTGCCTGTCCGGTGCATCGGGTGTGTGTGATACGAGGGCAATGAGGTTCGCACGGGGGCTCGCCTCCCGTGTGCTACCGGACTTGACAACATATAGAACGTGGTGTTTGCTCCTCCGGGTGCAATGGGACAATGAACATTCGAACGCAAAGTCGGAATTCTGGTTGATCCTACCAGTAATATACGCTCGTCTCAAAGGTTAAGCCATGCATGTCTAAGTACAAACAGATTTAATGTGAAACCGCATAAGGCTCAGTATAACAGCTATAATTTACGAGATCATCAACCTAGTTACTTGGATAACTGTGGAAAATCTAGAGCTAATACATGCAACATGCCAGGACCCTCGCGGGAACTGGTGCACTTATTAGTCAAACCAATCGCGGGTTCTCCGTGTCATTGAGTTGAAGTCTGGATAATGATGCTGATCGTATGGTCTCGCACCGACGACAGATCTCGCAAATATCTGCCCTATCAACTATGGATGGTAGTATAGAGGACTACCATGGTTGCAACGGGTAACGGGGAATCAGGGTTCGATTCCGGAGAGGGAGCCTGAGAAATGGCTACCACATCCAAGGAAGGCAGCAGGCGCGTAAATTACCCAATCCCGGGACGGGGAGGTAGTGACGAGAAATAACAATATGAAACTCTTTAATGATGTTTCATAATTGGAATGAGTAGAGCATAAATCCTTCTACGAGGATCAAGTGGAGGGCAAGTCTGGTGCCAGCAGCCGCGGTAATTCCAGCTCCACTAGCGTATATTAAAATTGTTGCGGTTAAAACGTTCGAAGTTGATACTTGTCCAACACAGTCCGGCTCCGCCGACCCGGTCAACCCGTGGTCGGTGGGCCAAGTCGGAATCTGGTTGCGACTCAATGGTGTGGTAGGGCACCAAGTCTGTGTCATGGTGTGCCCTTCAACGGGTGCAAGTGTAACATAGAGCTCGACCGCTCACGTTTACCTTGAACAAATTAGAGTGCTTAAAGCAGGGTGCCCAAACGCCCTAGAATAATCTTGCATGGAATAATGGAATACGACCTTGGTCTAATCTTTCATTGGTTTGTACTCAGACCGGAGGTAATGATTAACAGAAGTAGTTGGGGACACTAGTATTACGGCGCGAGAGGTGAAATTCGTAGACCGTCGTAAGACTAACTAAAGCGAAGGCATTTGTCAAGGATGCTTTCTTTAATCAAGAACGAAAGTTAGAGGATCGAAGGCGATTAGATACCGCCCTAGTTCTAACCGTAAACGATGCCAACTAGCAATTGGGAGACGCTACAACCAGGTGCTCTCAGTAGCTTCCGGGAAACCAAAGTCAGGTTCCGGGGGAAGTATGGTTGCAAAGTTGAAACTTAAAGGAATTGACGGAAGGGCACCACAATGAAATGGAGCTTGCGGTTCAATTTGACTCAACACGGGAAAACTTACCAGGTCCGAACTTATGGAGGTGAGACAGATTAATAGCTCTTTCTCAAATTTAAGGGTAGTGGTGCATGGCCGTTCTTAGTTCGTGGATTGATTTGTCTGGTTAATTCCGATAACGAACGTGACTCACATATGCTAACTAGAACGCAGTCAGCGTTAATGCGTCGATGCCGATTGGAACGGGTTAGGACCTTTCGGTGGAGTATGACCTGACACCTTCGCTGTTCGTGTGCGCAAGTGCACTTACGGTACGCTGCTTAGCAGGACAATTTGTGTTTAGCAAAATGAGATCGAGCGATAACAGGTCCGTGATGCCCTTAGATGTTCTGGGCTACACGCGTGCTACAATGTGGGTAGCAGCGTGTCTCCTATTCCGAGAGGAACGGGAAATCACTCAAATACTCACTTAGTAGGGATTATGGATTGCAATGGTCCATATGAACTCGGAACTTCTAGTAAGTGCTGGTCATCAGCCAGCGTTGAATACGTCCCTGCCCTTTGTACACACCGCCCGTCGCTACTACCGATGGATTATTTAGTGAGGTCTTTGGAGATGATCGTTCGCTGGATCCTCGTGAACCGCGTCTGCTTTATCGAAGTTGACCGAACTTGATGATTTAGAGGAAGTAAAAGTCGTAACAAGGTTTCCGTAGGTGAACCTGCGGAAGGATCATTAGTGGCCAAGTGATCCTTCCAGAAGTCCGAACCTGCGGGTTGAGACTTCGGCACAAGTTGCCATATGATAATTGACGAAACACTATAGAAGTCCGAACCTGCGGGTTGAGACTCAGGCACAAGTTGCCATATGAAAGTTGACGAAACACTAACAAGTCCGAACCTGCGGGTTGAGACTTAGGCACACGTTGCCTTATACATGACTTCGAACAAATACACAAGTCCGAACCTGCGGGTTGAGACTTAGGCACAAGTTGCCTTATACATGACTTCGAACAAATACACAAGTCCGAACCTGCGGGTTGAGACTTAGGCACAAGTTGCCATATGAAAGTTGACGAAACACTAACAAGTCCGAACCTGCGGGTTGAGACTTAGGCACACGTTGCCTTATACATGACTTCGAACAAATACACAAGTCCGAACCTGCGGGTTGAGACTTAGGCACAAGTTGCCTTATACATACATTGGCCAAATAAACAGAAGTCCGAACCTGCGGGTTGAGACTTAGGCACAAGTTGCCATATTATATTCGATCAAACACTAAGTAGTCCGAACCTGCGGGTTGAGACTCAAGACCGTAACAAGATGTCACTATACAAGTCCGAACCTAAGGGTTGAGACTTAATGCGATCTAGATACCAAGTTGACATCCAATACCTGTTGAGCAAAACCAAAGATTCCCTGTTCTCGAATGATTACACTATATAACAGGGAATCATGAAGAAATCAAGCAAGCGTGAAACAAAGTCATCACTTGGGCATGCTCGATAGCCAACCACATGACCTTAACCTAAGAGAGCATGCAAACCACATGATACCTATAAACGATTAACCCGCCCTAGTTCAATCGTTCACCAAGTGATGACTTCAGTATGGCTAAGAGAAAAACTTTTAAATGGGAAAAACTCTAAGTCCGAACCTCCGGGTTGAGACTTCCGCGTCGGAGGTGGGCGCACCTCCTATCCGAAAGATGATGAATCAGGGGTGTTCGGTCAGCAATGGTCGGATGCCCCGTCGTAGTCCAACTATGACAATCAAAGTCAAGACCTCCGGGTTGAGACTTTCCGCGAGTACAAGCATAAAGGAACACGGACCAAGCCGTACCGAGAGAATCGGTACTAGAGCCCTCGTGGTTCTACATTGAGAGAGCCCTCGTGGTTCTCATTAGGGGCTTTATGCAAGTCGTACTCAATACTGTGGTGTGAAGTATAAAGTATAGTCCTCGCCTGGTCCACGCTGCTTCGGCGGTCCTGGGTAAGATAGTTAATTCTAGCTTGCCCTATAGTGGAATGAGGACACTTAATGCTTCGTCTTTTAGCGGCGGCTAGACTCCTCCTCACGGGGAACGAGTTGACGCGCACAGCGGCGGCTTACGCACTATGGCAATCATGGATGCCTGAAGATTCCGTGAAGTTCTCCCCTGGTCCACGCTGCCTCGGCAGTCCTGGGTAAAATGGAATATTTCCAGCTTGCCCTATAGTGGAAGAGGACTATCCAACAATACAAAGTCAAGACCTCCGGGTTGAGACTTTCCGCGTCGGTGGTGTCGCGCACCGCCTATCCGAAAGATGGTGTAACAGGGGTGTTCGATCAGCAATGGTCGGATGCCCCGTCATAGTCCAACTATGACAACCAAAGTCAAGACCTCCGGGTTGAGACTTTCCGCGTCCGGAGGTACGCGTACCGCCTACCCGAAAGATGGTGTGCTTCTGGGGTATTCGATGAGTCGGATACCCCGTCGTAGTCCAACTATGACAATCAAAGTCAAGACCTCCGGGTTGAGACTTCCGCGTCCGGAGGTACGCGTACCGCCTACCCGAAAGATGGTGTGCTTCTGGGGTATTCGATGAGTCGGATACCCCGTCGTAGTCCAACTATGACAATCAAAGTCAAGACCTCCGGGTTGAGACTTCCGCGTCCGGAGGTACGCGTACCGCCTACCCGAAAGATGGTGAATCAGGGGTGTTCGATCAGCAATGGTCGGATGCCCCGTCGTAGTCCAACTATGACAATCAAAGTCAAGACCTCCGGGTTGAGACTTTCTAAGAGTACAAGCATAAAGGAACACGGACCAAGCCGTACCGAGAGAATCGGTACTAGAGCCCTTGTGGTTCTACATTGAGAGAGCCCTCGTGGTTCTCATTAGGGGCTTTATGCAAGAAGTACTCAATACTGTGGTGTGAAGTATAAAGTATAGAGTCCTCCACTGGTCCACGCTGCTCCGGCGGTCCTGGGTAAGATAGTTCATTCTAGCTTGCCCTATGTGGAAGAGGACTCAATACCCTACCTGTTGAGCTTGAAACAAAGTCATCACTTGGGCATGCTCATATTGCCATACACAATTACATTATATTCGAATGAGCATGCAAGCGACCCTATATAGACCGAACCAAAACGATAGATACCGCCGTAGTTCACCCCCACCAAGTGATGACTTCAGTATGGCTAGTGTGTGAAGTATAAAGTATAGTCCTCCCCTGGTCCACACTGCTTCGGCGGTCCTGGGTAAGATAGTTAGTTCTAGCTTGCCCTATGTGGAAGAGGACACAATACTTAATACTTAGAGTACAAGCATAAAGGAACACGGACCAAGCCGTACCGAGAGAATCGGTACTAGAGCCCTCGCGGTTCTACATTGTGAGCCCTCGTGGTTCAAACTAGATACTTTATGCAAGGCGTACTCAAAACTGTGGTGTGAAGTATAAAGTATAGTCCTCATCTGGTCCACGCTGCTTCGGCGGTCCTGGGTAAGATAGTTAATTCTAGCTTGCCCTATGTGGAAGAGGACACAATACTTAATACTGTGGTGTAATGGACAAGGTATAGTCCTCCACTGGTCCACGCTGCTCCGGCGGTCCTGGGTAAGATAGTTCATTCTAGCTTGCCCTATGTGGAAGAGGACTCAATACCCTACCTGTTGAGCTTGAAACAAAGTCATCACTTGGGCATGCTCATATTGCCATACAATATTCCATTATCTACTAATGAGCATGCAGCTATATGATTATAACCTGTAAACGATTACCCCGCCGTAGTTCAGCGCTTCAACCAAGTGATGACTTCAGTATGGCTAGTGTGTGAAGTATAAAGTATAGTCCTCCCCTGGTCCACACTGCTTCGGCGGTCCTGGGTAAGATAGTTAGTTCTAGCTTGCCCTATGGTGGAAGAGGACACCATACTTAATACTTAGAGTACAAGCATAAAGGAACACGGACCAAGCCGTACCGAGAGAATCGGTACTAGAGCCCTCGCGGTTCTACATTGTGAGCCCTCGTGGTTCAAACTAGATACTTTATGCAAGGCGTACTCAAAACTGTGGTGTGAAGTATAAAGTATAGTCCTCATCTGGTCCACGCTGCTTCGGCGGTCCTGGGTAAGATAGTTAATTCTAGCTTGCCCTATGTGGAAGAGGACACAATACTTAATACTGTGGTGTAATGGACAAGGTATAGTCCTCCACTGGTCCACGCTGCTCCGGCGGTCCTGGGTAAGATAGTTCATTCTAGCTTGCCCTATGTGGAAGAGGACTCAATACCCTACCTGTTGAGCTTGAAACAAAGTCATCACTTGGGCATGCTCATATTGCCATACAATATTCCATTATCTACTAATGAGCATGCAGCTATATGATTATAACCTGTAAACGATTACCCCGCCGTAGTTCAGCGCTTCAACCAAGTGATGACTTCAGTATGGCTAGTGTGTGAAGTATAAAGTATAGTCCTCCCCTGGTCCACACTGCTTCGGCGGTCCTGGGTAAGATAGTTAGTTCTAGCTTGCCCTATGGTGGAAGAGGACACCATACTTAATACTGTGGTGTAATGAACAAAGTATAGTCCTCCACTGGTCCACGCTGCTTTGCAGTCCTGGGTAAGATAGTTAGTTCTAGCTTGCCCTATGTGGAAGAGGGCATACAAGACAAAGTATAGTTCTCCCCTGGTCCACGCTGCTTCGGCGGTCCTGGGTAAGATAGTTAATTCTAGCTTGCCCTATGTGGAAGAGAGCATACATGAACCAAGAACGAAGGTTATGATCGAGGAATGATTCGACAACTAACCGATGGTATGAAATGTGAAGAATTCAAGCAAGCACACAATCAAGTCATCACTTGGGCATGCTCGATAGCCAACCCTATGACATTAACCTAGTAGAGCATGCGAAAACCAATATATACAAGTAATGTAAACGATGCCTCCCTAGTTCAGCGCTTCAACCAAGTGATGACTTCAGAATGGCTAAATCAAATCGGTTCAAAACATACCATCGGTACCCTATTGAAACACACAAGTCGATATCAAACCTCATGATTGTGTAGTCCTCCACTGGTCCACGCCGCTTCGGCCGTCCTGGGTAAAATGGAACATTCCAGCTTGCCCTATGTGGAAGAGGGCACATTACTCAATACTGTGGTGTGAAGTATAAAGTTCAGTTCTCCCCTGGTCCACGCTGCTTCGGCGGTCCTGGGTAAGATAGTTCATTCTAGCTTGCCCTATGTGGAAGAGGACACTTCATACTTCGTCTCTAAGCGGCGGCTTGACTCCTCCCTACGGGGAACGGGTTTACGCGCACAGCGGCGGCTTACGCACTATGGCAGTCATGGATGCCTTACGTTTCTATGAAAAGTGTGTTCCTCCCCTGGTCCACGCTGCTTCGGCAGTCCTGGGTAAGATAGTTAGTTCTAGCTTGCCCTATGTGGAAGAGGACACGTAGACTTACTGTGGTGTGAAGTATAAAGTTCAGTTCTCCCCTGGTCCACGCCGCTTCGGCCGTCCTGGGTAAAATGGATTCATCCAGCTTGCCCTATGTGGAATGAGGACACTTTATGCTTCGTCTCTAAGCGGCGGCTTGCTCCTCCCTACGGGGAACGGGTATACGCGCACAGCGGCGGCTTACGTTATGGCAGTCATGGATGCCTTACGTTTCCATGAAAAGTGTGTTCCTCCCCTGGTCCACGCTGCTTCGGCAGTCCTGGGTAAGATAGTTAGTTCTAGCTTGCCCTATGTGGAAGAGGACACGTAGACTTACTGTGGTGTGAAGTATAAGGTTCAGTTCTCCCCTGGTCCACGCCGCTTCGGCCGTCCTGGGT
>NW_026689841.1:72500-97500 GCF_943734765.1 Anopheles ziemanni | reverse complement strand
GCGGGTTCGTCAAGAACTTGGAGATGGTCGCAACGCATCGGGTCCTCCCGGGGTACTTGGTGTTTGGATGCTGGCTTGGTGATTAAACACTTGATATTCCATCTTCGGATGAATTTCGGGTGTCACCTGTTGCCTAAGACCACTTGCATGTTTAGCTCGCCGTGGGGTAGCAAGCGTTGTGATCTAATGGCCTTACCGGGCAAACACTTTCGGTTCGTCAAGGACTTGGAGTGCCGGGACGGGTTGGCGGATCCATCACTCTGAGTATGCCGGGTTGATACTTGGGGTTGGTTTGGTTTTGGTGACCCAATACTAGATGTACCATCTCGGTGGTATGTCAGTATCACCTATACTCCAGACCACTTGCATGGTTAGCAAGCGTTGTGATCTAATGGCCCAACCGGGCAAACACTTTGGGTTCGCAAGGACTTAGAGTGCCGGGACGGGTTGGCGGATCCAACACTCTGGGTACCTCCGGGTACTTGGGGTTGGTTGAGGACTTGGTGAACAAACACTTGATATACACTCTCCGGATGTACTTCGGGTATCGCCTGTTGTCCGAGACCACTTGCATGGTTAGCAAGCGTTGTGGTCTAATGGCCCTACCGGGCAAACACTTTGGGTTCGCGAGGACTTAGAGTGCTGGTAGTGGTTGGCGGACCCAACACTCTGGGTACCTCCGGGTACTTGGGGTTGGTTGAGGACTTGGTGAACAAACACTTGATATACACTCTTCGGATGTACTTCGGGTATCGCCTGTTGTCCGAGACCACTTGCATGGTTAGCAAGCGTTGTGGTCTAATGGCCCTACCGGGCAAATACTTTGGGTTCGCGAGGACTTAGAGTGCTGGTAGTGGTTGGCGGACCCAACACTCTGGGTACCTCCGGGTACTTGGGGTTGGTTGAGAACTTGGTGAAGATACCCCTGTCACCTTGTTCGAGGCCACTTGCATGGTAGCAAGCGTTGTGATACAATGGCCCTACCGGGCAAACACTTTGGGTTCGCAAGGACTTGGAGTGCCGGGACGGGTTGGCGGATCCAACACTCTGGGTACCTCCGGGTACTTGGGGTTGGTTGAGGACTTGGTGAGCAAACACTTGATATACGTTCTTCGGATGTACTTCGGGTGTCACCTGTTGTCCGAGGCCACTTGCATGGTCAACGGTTGAGGTGGTGATGGCGGGTCGGTGCTGTAGGGTGCCGGCCTGTTGGCTGCCTTGGCCGGGTTGGTTGGTTAACACTTGATTGAGCTTGCACCCGAGGGTAATGGCACTTGAAGGTGGGTACCGGCCGGCTGACCTGGTGTGATGGTTGGTTGGTGAACACTTGGCGGTACTTGCACTTGGCTGTGCTTGGACTTGAAGGTGGGATCCGGCTGGCCTAGGCCATTGGTGGTTGGTTGGTTGGTTAGCCCTTAGCTGGGCTGGCTGGCTGGCTGGCCATCGGTGGTGTGGTGTGTTGGGCGGTTGGTGAACACTTGGCGGTACTTGCACTTGGCTGTGCTTGGACTTGAAGGTGGGATCCGGCTGGCCTAGGCCATTGGTGGTTGGTTGGTGGGTTAGCCCTTAGTTGGGCTGGCTGGCTGGCTGGCCATCGGTGGTGTGGTGTGGTGTGGTGTGTGGAGTCGAGCATCGCGCGCCGTTGCCTTCTTCGGAGTGTTGTGGGTACGCAAGTGCTTGCAGTGCAAAGAGGTTGGTGATGGAGTGACATTGCCTTCACCATGGAGTTGCGGGTACTTAGGTACTTGCAAGGAGATGGTGGTATGGTGGTGTTGCGTGTGTGGTGTTCGATTAGAAAGATATAATTTCTAAGTCCGGATTAGTGCTGTCAGTGGGGCCGCCGCTAACAGGTCCTGCACGGCCACCGTGGGGCTTGACTTGGCGCTATTCCGGACTTGGGGCGATCACGATGTCCCCGTGCGGGACTTAGAAGATGGAAGAACACAAGTACCCTTATCCCATGACTTGTGAGCGATTGGCATACGTTACCACATGAAGAGAAAAATTGGCTAAGTCCCGGATCCATATTATTTGAAGAGAAAAATCGGCTAAGTCCAGGATCCATATCATATGAAGAGAAATATCGGCTAAGTCCAGGATCCATATATAATAACCTAATAATCGGCTAAGTCCAGGATCCGTATTATATGAAGAGAAAAATCGGCTAAGTTCAGGATCCATATATAATAACCTAATAATCGGCTAAGTCCAGGATCCATATTATATGAAGAGAAAAATCGGCTAAGTCCAGGATCCATATATAATAACCTAAAAATCGGCTAAGTCCAGGATCCATATAATATGATGAGAAAAATCGGCTAAGTCCCAGATTGGGTCTGTCAGACATACACTTTCAAGTTACCACACAAGCAAGCAAGAAGGCCGTGTGAAGGATCCATATGACATGAAGAGAAAAATTGGCTAAGTCCCAGATTGGGTCTGTCAGAAATACACTTCCAAGTTACCACACAAGCAAGCAAGATGGTCTAGTGATGGATCCATATGATATGAAGAGAAAAATCGGCTAAGTCCAGGATCCATATAATATGAAGAGAAAAATCGGCTAAGTCCCAGATTGGGTCTGTCAGACATACACTTCCAAGTTACCACACAAGCAAGCAAGATGGCCTAGTGATTGATCCATATGATATGAAGAGAAAAATCGGCTAAGTCCGAGATTGGGTCTGTCAGAAATACACTTCCAAGTTACCACACAAGCAAGCAAGATGGCCTAGTGATGGATCCATATGATATGAAGAGAAAAATCGGCTAAGTCCCAGATTGGGTCTGTCGGAAATACACTTCCAAGTTACCACACAAGCAAGCAAGATGGCCTAGTGATGGATCCATATGATATGAAGAGAAAAATCGGCTAAGTCCAGGATCCATATAATATGAAGAGAAAAATCGGCTAAGTCCCAGATTGGGTCTGTCAGAAATACACTTCCAAGTTACCACACAAGCAAGCAAGATGGCCTAGTGATGGATCCATATGATATGAAGAGAAAAATCGGCTAAGTCCAGGATCCATATAATATGAAGAGAAAAATCGGCTAAGTCCCAGATTGGGTCTGTCAGAAATACACTTCCAAGTTACCACACAAGCAAGCAAGATGGCCTAGTGATGGATCCATATGATATGAAGAGAAAAATCGGCTAAGTCCAGGATCCATATAATATGAAGAGAAAAATCGGCTAAGTCCCAGATTGGGTCTGTCAGAAATACACTTCCAAGTTACCACACAAGCAAGCAAGATGGCCTAGTGATGGATCCATATTATATGAAGAGAAAAATCGGCTAAGTCCCAGATTGGGTCTGTCAGAAATACACTTCCAAGTTACCACATGAGCAAGCAAGTTACCACATGAAGAGAAAGCCGGCAAAGTCTGGGAATGTTACCACATGAACTGGAAAATGGGCAAAAACCTACCTTCACAGGGAACGTGAATAAGGAACACAAGTTCCAACTTAGAGCATGTATACCGCCTAGACGGTAAGAGGTACGGCCAGGCTGAGGAATAAGGAAATGTTGGCCAACATGTTCCCTAACTATCCCCCGAAGACCGCAAAGCAATCCAACATCAACCAAGAAAGTTATAGCCCGATCAAGGAAACACCTACTTTGCACCGATTTTGCACCAAATACATGTACCAAGCACCTTCGGTTGCATACCTGCAGGGGCTTACCATAGTAGGCCATGGAAGACCGATATACCGAACATAATCACTTTCTATCTCCTCGGGTGTTTGAGATAGCGCTTTGCGGTACAAGAACGAAAGTTAGACTTTATCTTGGTGCATCTTTTTGCCCAAGATCACAAGACCCTATCTACCAAGGCAAGAAAGTTGTGTGGGGACAAAATGTCCAAAAGTGCCCAAAGTGGCACACTTGAACCATATATTCGAGAAAAACACAAGTGTGGGCCCGAGCTAGCAAGTTGAAATGTTCTGACCGTCAGTAGCCCTAGTTGAGGTGCACTTATCATTATATGAGGCCAACGTGCCAGCTAGTCTCTAAAGGGGCGATATGGGTGTTCCAAGGTTTGTACCCAATTGAGGAAAAAACAGGGTAAGGTACGGTGTACCGCGAATAACTCGGGCTATAGATGTCCGATCGATGAGTTTGGCATATGTATGGAAAGGTCTCGACGAGACCTAACTACCCTGAAAGTATGAAGGCAAAGACTTGAATGACCGGGAAGTTATTAAGTGCACAAGTGGTAAAGTTGCACCAAAGTCCATGTTACCCGAAGTGTTACATGAACACCCAATATTCGACCAAAACACAAGTTTAGAGACGAGCTAGCGAGCTACATTGTTCAGACCGTCAGTAGCCCGCATCAAGACACGCATTTAATTATACGGGGCCTAGCCGCTAGCTCGACTCGAAGTCGGTCATATGGTTGGTTGATGGTTTGGACCGACCACGTGGTGTACCAAGGTGATGTACCTTTCATGAATTAAAACTCTGGCTGTATGGCACTGAGCGACAAGCTAAGGTGTGATTTGGAATAGTCTTGAGTGGGACTATTTAGGAAAAATGCGAACAAAAAATCACAAAGTCCTTGGGCGAAGCTATTAGCGAAACATAGAGCAAATTGGTACCAAAAACTATGGAAATGGGACTTGAGTCAAAAATAACCGCAAGTTGGAGAAGAGATAGCAAGCTTGCGTAGAACAATTATATTTGGTGCATGGTATCACCAACAAAAAAGTATATGGGGCCAAGGTGCTGGCTGGCCTCCAAAGTGGAGATATGGGCGATCCAAAGTTTGTACCCAAGTACGAACAAGTATGGAAAAAACAGGGTAAGGTACCAAGTACCATTAATAACTTCGGCTGTAGATGGCCGAGCGAGGCAAACGGCTCACCGTTGGAAAGGTCTTGGGGAGACCTATCTACCCTGAAAGTTTCATGAGGCTGAGTTGAAAGACCACGGAGATATTAGGTGATGATGGTCCAATTCGGGGACCAAGTCGCAGGAAATGGCGCTTGACCAAAATCACCCTTGGAAGGTGAATACCGGCTTACCGGTAAGAGATAGCGACTTGGCGTAGAATATTCATAAGTTGGGCGTGTAGAGACGCAACTTTTATTATATGGGGCCAACCCGGTCAGGGTGCTCCAAGTCGGTCGTTTGGTCGGTATATGGTTTGGGCCGACCACATGGTGTACCAAGTTGAGGTATCTTTCATGAATTATAACTCGGTCAGTTTGCCACCGAGCGACAAGTTGCGGTGTGTTTTGGAATGGTCTTGAGTGGGACTATCAAGCAAAAATACAAACAGAATATCAGCTTGTCCATGGCCGAAGCTATTAGTGAAACATATAGCAAAATGGGTCCGAAAACGAATGAAATGGGACTTGGACCAAGAATAACGGCAAGTTAGAGAAGAGATAGCAAGTTGGCGTAGAACAATTATATTTAGTGCATGGTATGACCAAGAAAAAAGTATATGGGGCAAAGGTGCTGGCTGGCCTCCAAAGTGGAGATATGGGCGATACAAAGTTTGTACCCAAGTATGGCAAAAACTGGTAGAGGTACCTTTCATGAATTACTGCTCAGGCTGTATGGCACTTAGCGGGACGCTTGGCTCTGGTATGGAATAGTCTTGAGTGGGACTATCAAGGAAAAATACGAACAAAAAATCAGCATGTCCACGGACGACGGTATTAGCGAATCTTAGAGCAAAATTGCGACCAAGTCGCTGGAAATGGCCCTTGAACCAAGTATACCGTCCAGGCGGTACGAGATAGCGAGTTGACGTGGAACATTTATAAGTTTGCCTCCACGAGACGAAAGTTTAGTTATATGGGGCCAACCCGCTCAGGGTTGTCCAAGTCGGTCATATGGCTGATCGAAATTTTCGACCAAGTACTGAGAAAACAGGGTAAGGTACCGTGTACCTCGAATAACTTCGGCTGTAGATGTCCGAGCGAGGCGAACGGCATAGCGTTGGAAAGGTCTTGAGGTGCTCTAGGCACCCTGAAAGTATGAGAAAGCTACCTGGAAAACTCGTGGAGATATTAGAGAAACATAGGGCCCAAAAGATACCAAGTCGCAGGAAATGGGCCCTCCAAGAACACCCTAAAATCCCAATTACGGCTAAGTTGCAGGCCAGCTAGCGAAGTGAAATGTTCTAGGCATAACTAGAACACGTTAAGGCGCAACTTTTTGAATAAGAACTTTTTTCGATATCTGGTCCCCAAAGGGGGGATATGGGCGATCCAAGGATTTTTCCAAGTTTCGGTACTTTTTACGGTATCGCTCATAGCTCCGGCTGTAAGCAAGCAAATGACAATCTAAGACATGATTTGGAAAGGTATTGAGTAGTACTAACTTACGTTAGAACACAGCGAAGCGCTATCGGTTCATGGCAAGGCCGATATAAGCAGTCAAAGATGAAAAATGTTGACAAAATGAACAAAAATTACCTTGGTACGCGAATAGCGGCCAGGGATGAAGAGGTACGAAGGTGGTGTAGAACAATTATAATTAGGACTTGGTACGCTCTAAAAGTTTGCCGAAGACCGCAAAGCGCTTAGACCCATAGAAAGTGGCCATTTGGGCCGAACAGTGCGTGCAAAGAGGTGAAAATGCAAAAATTGCACTTTGGGGGGCGATTTGCGGGGGGAAGGAGGGGTCGGAGGGCAAAATGTCCCTTAACCAAAAAGTCTTATCTCGTTGAGATCTACAACATTGCCGAAGACTGCAAAGCGCTAGCTCGCAATCGAAAAATCGAGAATTTGAAAATTTTCTAAGTCTTTGGCTCCCTAAGGAAAAGTTTCAAAAATCACGTTTGTCCCCAATTTTGAAGGGGAAGGAGTCGGTTCCGGGGCATGGTGTCTTCGGCAAAAAGTCTTATCTTTTTGCGTACTTTCGACTAGTTCAATAAAAATTTTTGACCCAAAATTTGTTCGGCGGACCCCTAGGTCGAAAAACCCGAAAAAAGTCGAAAAAAGTCGAAAATGTCGAAAAATGAGAAAACCTCATATTCGGACTCTACACGAGCCCCAGATATTGAAAAGTGAAATCCGCGGTCGATTTGGAACAAAAAATTGACCTAGGCAAAGTTGTATGGAGGTAGGGACCCCTGAGAAAAAAAGTTTGGTCCCGAGGCTCCTTGGACCACCAAGTCCCTAGGTCGGACCAAAATCGGAAAAAATCCGACCAAAGTCGAAAGTGTCGAAAATTTTAAAAAACCCCTTTTGGGGCCCTATGGCCTCCCTAGATAATGAAAAGTGAGGTCCGCGGCCGATCCGGAAGAAAAACTTGACCTAGGCAAACTTGTATGACGGTGGGGACCCAAAAAAATTTCAATGAGTGTAGTTTAGACAGGCCGGAAAATGTATCGGTGGTCCGTATCAAGGGACGTCTTTTAGTTCCATGGGGTGGTGGTCGTCGAACAAAGTCGCCTAGGTCGACCACCAGAAAGACCAGTCGTGTTGTAATGGATGTTTTGACCACTTTACTAGGGAAACCTAGTAGGTCGAAGCAAATTTGGGGTTCGAGATGAGTTGGTGAAAGTTGGTCCAACCTAGGTGTGCTTGGTGGAGGTTGACCATGAAAGTAGAGCATGATGGGAATGACCATAACTTTGGTTCTAGATGTCGGATCGGTACACTTGAGGCAGTTTTGGAAAGGTGAAGGCCTGCTCTAGCTATGTTTCCTACCAAGCTAAGCGCCTACTAGTGACCCGGAGGAGGTATTAAGGGTCAAAGGCAAAAAGGGGTACCCTAAAGTGCATGTGACCAAGAAAATGGGAAAAACGGTATCGCCTATAGCTCAGGCTGTATGGCTCGGATCGGAAAGCTTGGATATGCGTTGGAAAGGTCTTGACGAGCGCTAGCTATGTGTCCTACCAAGCAAAGCGCTAGGTGTTGAGCAAGTCGGTCATATTAGAGGGCAAAGGTGAAAAATGGTGGTTTAGAGGCGAAAATTCACCTTATGATCGAAAATAGCGGGCGAACGATAAGAGCTACGAACATGGCGTCGAACAATCATAAGTACGTTACCACAAGACCTAACTTTGGCCAATATAGAGCGAGAAGATCGGAGGTACCCATCAGGGTGATATGGCTGGTTCAAAGTTGGACCAAAACGAGACTTGAGAAATGGGTTGAAACACGGTATCGCGAATAACTCAGGCTGTATGGAACGGATCGACAAGCTAAGATCAGTGTTGGAAAGGTCGAACCGAGCGCTAACTATAATCCCAAACAACCGAAGCGCTAAGTGTTGAGCAAAACTGAGTTATTAAGCGACAAAGTGGAAAAATAATACCAAAATGGCCAAAAATCACACAAGACCAAGAATACCGAGCAAGCGGTAAGAGATAGCGGGTTGACGTAGAATACTTATAAGTTTGCCTCTACGAGACCTAAAAGTCGTCCATAGACAGCGAGAAGATCGGACCACTCTGGAAGGGTGATACGAGTGGTCAAAAATTGGCAAAAATGAAACATGGCTAAAATGGATTTGACTTGTGCACCGTATAGCTCCGGCTGTATGGCATGGATTGTTAAGCTAGGATATGTTTTGGAAAGGTAACACCCAGCGCTAGATACGACTTTAAGAAAGCAAAGCGCTAACTAGCATGATTTGGAAGTTATTAAGCGTCAAAGTCGAAAAATGTTACCAAAATTGAAACTCGAGTACATTGGGCCAAAAAGTACAAGTTGTGAAATTTGGACTTACGAGTAAAATACCGAGCAGGCGGTAAGAGATAGAGACTTGGTGTAGAACAATTATATGTTGGGCATGTTATAACCTATATTTGGCCCGAACATAGTGTCAAGATCGGAGGTACCCAAAAGGGTGGTACAGGTGTTAGATGGTTTTCCCAGAGCATAAGCTCCACATGATATGGAAAACGGGAAACATCATAACTTCGGCTGTATGGCATGGAATGGGACGAACAAGGTATCGATGGAAAGAGAAAAGGTAGCGCTAACTATAATTCCTACCAAGCAAAGCGCTAGCATGTGACCGTTCGGGTGTTATTGTGAGTCAAAGTCTGAAATTGTTACCACGAGAGGCGAAAATCCAACTAAGTCCATGAATACCGGGCTGGCGGTAAGAGATACGGCTTGGCCGTAGAACATTTATAAGTTGGCCAAGACAAGGCCTAAGTTTCGTCCATAGACGACAAGAAGATCGAAGATACCTGAAGTTGAGATATGGGCGTCCCAAAGTGGGCCTTTGAAAAAGTGACAAACTTCCCTTATAACAGCATACACCAAATATCTCTGGCTCTATGGCACCGAATAAGAAGTTGAGCTTAGCGATAGAAAGGTGATAGTCAGCGCTAAATATCATTGGAACAGAGTGAAGCGCTAAAGGGAAAGGATCTTGGTGATATAAGGTGACAAAGTCGAGAAAAGTTGCCTCAAAATCATGAAAAATGTGAAAAAATGGCTAAGTCCCGGGTGCCTTAAGGGCAGGTTAATCGAATGTACCGAGCTGGCGGTACGAGATAGAGACTTGGTGTAGAACAATTATATGTTTGGCATGGCAAGACCTACATTCGGTCAATACAAAGTGAGAAGATCAAAGATACCCGCAAGGGTGATATTGGTGTCCAAAGGAAAAAAGCACTAAGTCAAGAAGTCAGTATGCGATGAAACACGGACCAAGAGTACCAAGCAATTGGTGCAAGTTAGAGCCTTAATGGTTCAAGATAGAGACTTGGTGTAGAACAATTATAAGTTTGGCATAGCAAGACCTACATTTGGTCAATACATGGTGCGAAGATCAAAGATACCCGTAAGGGTGATATTGGTGTCCAAAGGTAAAAAACACTAAGTCTTGGGAAACTTATATGAAGAAAAAGGACCCTGATGGGTCATATGGAATTGATCGAAAAATCGGCTAAGTCCCAAAATGGGGATGTCAGAACTACACTCAAATGTTACCACATCAAGCAAGGCAAACTTATATGAAGGCAAGGACCCTGATGGGTCATATGGTATTTTACGAAAAATCGGCTAAGTCCCAAAATGATGATGTCAGAACTACACTCAAATGTTACCACACCAAGCAAGGCAAACTTATATGAAGGAAAGGACCCTGATGGGTCATATGGTATTTTACGAAAAATCGGCTAAGTCCCAAAATGGGGATGTCAGAACTACACTCAAATGTTACCACACCAAGCAAGGCAAACTTATATGAAGCAAAGGACCCTGATGGGTCATATGGTATTTTACGAAAAATCGGCTAAGTCCCAAAATGGGGATGTCAGAACTACACTCAAATGTTACCACACCAAGCAAGGCAAACTTATATGAAGCAAAGGACCCATATGGGTCATATGGTATTTTACGAAAAATCGGCTAAGTCCCAAAATGATGATGTCAGAACTACACTCAAATGTTACCATACCAAGCAAGGCAAACTTATATGAAATAAAGGACCCATATGGGTCATATGGTATTTTACGAAAAATCGGCTAAGTCCCAAAATGAGGATGTCAGAACTACACTAAAAAGTTATAACACCAAGCAAGGCAAACTTATATGAAGGAAAGGACCCATATGGGTCATATGGTATTTTACGAAAAATCGGCTAAGTCCCAAAATGATGATGTCAGAACTACACTCAAATGTTACCACACCAAGCAAGGCAAACTTATATGAAGGAAAGGACCCTGATGGGTCATATGGTATTTTACGAAAAATCGGCTAAGTCCCAAAATGGTGATGTCAGAACTACACTCAAATGTTACCACACCAAGCAAGGCAAACTTATATGAAGCAAAGGACCCTGATGGGTCATATGGTATTTTACGAAAAATCGGCTAAGTCCCAAAATGATGATGTCAGAACTACACTCAAATGTTACCACACCAAGCAAGGCAAACTTATATGAAGCAAAGGACCCTGATGGGTCATATGGTATTGATCGAAAAATCGGCTAAGTCCCAAAATGGGGATGTCAGAACTACACTCAAATGTTACCACACCAAGCAAGGCAAACTTATATGAAGGCAAGGACCCTGATGGGTCATATGGTATTTTACGAAAAATCGGCTAGTCCCAAAATGGGGATGTCAGAACTACACTCAATGTTACCACACCAAGCAAGGCAAACTTATATGAAGGAAAGGACCCTGATGGGTCATATGGTATTTTACGAAAAATCGGCTAAGTCCCAAAATGATGATGTCAGAACTACACTCAAATGTTACCACACCAAGCAAGGCAAACTTATATGAAGGAAAGGACCCATATGGGTCATATGGTATTTTACGAAAAATCGGCTAAGTCCCAAAATGATGATGTCAGAACTACACTCAAATGTTATAACACCAAGCAAGGCAAACTTATATGAAGGAAAGGACCCATATGGGTCATATGGTATTTTACGAAAAATCGGCTAAGTCCCAAAATGATGATGTCAGAACTACACTCAAATGTTACCACACCAAGCAAGGCAAACTTATATGAAGGAAAGGACCCTGATGGGTCATATGGTATTTTACGAAAAATCGGCTAAGTCCCAAAATGATGATGTCAGAACTACACTCATGTGTTACCACACCAAGCAAGGCAAACTTATATGAAGCAAAGGACCCATATGGGTCATATGGTATTTTACGAAAAATCGGCTAAGTCCCAAAATGATGATGTCAGAACTACACTCAAATGTTATAACACCAAGCAAGGCAAACTTATATGAAGGAAAGGACCCATATGGGTCATATGGTATTTTACGAAAAATCGGCTAAGTCCCAAAATGATGATGTCAGAACTACACTCAAATGTTACCACACCAAGCAAGGCAAACTTATATGAAGCAAAGGACCCTGATGGGTCATATGGTATTTTACGAAAAATCGGCTAAGTCCCAAAATGATGATGTCAGAACTACACTCAAATGTTACCACACCAAGCAAGGCAAACTTATATGAAGCAAAGGACCCTGATGGGTCATATGGTATTGATCGAAAAATCGGCTAAGTCCCAAAATGGGGATGTCAGAACTACACTCAAATGTTACCACACCAAGCAAGGCAAACTTATATGAAGGCAAGGACCCTGATGGGTCATATGGTATTTTACGAAAAATCGGCTAAGTCCCAAAATGGGGATGTCAGAACTACACTCAAATGTTACCACACCAAGCAAGGCAAACTTATATGAAGCAAAGGACCCTGATGGGTCATATGGTATTTTACGAAAAATCGGCTAAGTCCCAAAATGGGGATGTCAGAACTACACTCAAATGTTACCACACCAAGCAAGGCAAACTTATATGAAGCAAAGGACCCTGATGGGTCATATGGTATTTTACGAAAAATCGGCTAAGTCCCAAAATGGGGATGTCAGAACTACACTCAAATGTTACCACACCAAGCAAGGCAAACTTATATGAAGCAAAGGACCCTGATGGGTCATATGGTATTTTACGAAAAATCGGCTAAGTCCCAAAATGGGGATGTCAGAACTACACTCAAATGTTACCACACCAAGCAAGGCAAACTTATATGAAGCAAAGGACCCTGATGGGTCATATGGTATTTTACGAAAAATCGGCTAAGTCCCAAAATGATGATGTCAGAACTACACTCAAATGTTACCACACCAAGCAAGGCAAACTTATATGAAGCAAAGGACCCTGATGGGTCATATGGTATTGATCGAAAAATCGGCTAAGTCCCAAAATGGGGATGTCAGAACTACACTCATGTGTTACCACACCAAGCAAGGCAAACTTATATGAAGCAAAGGACCCATATGGGTCATATGGTATTTTACGAAAAATCGGCTAAGTCCCAAAATGATGATGTCAGAACTACACTCAAATGTTATAACACCAAGCAAGGCAAACTTATATGAAGGAAAGGACCCATATGGGTCATATGGTATTTTACGAAAAATCGGCTAAGTCCCAAAATGATGATGTCAGAACTACACTCAAATGTTACCACACCAAGCAAGGCAAACTTATATGAAGGAAAGGACCCTGATGGGTCATATGGTATTTTACGAAAAATCGGCTAAGTCCCAAAATGGTGATGTCAGAACTACACTCAAATGTTACCACACCAAGCAAGGCAAACTTATATGAAGCAAAGGACCCTGATGGGTCATATGGTATTTTACGAAAAATCGGCTAAGTCCCAAAATGATGATGTCAGAACTACACTCAAATGTTACCACACCAAGCAAGGCAAACTTATATGAAGCAAAGGACCCTGATGGGTCATATGGTATTGATCGAAAAATCGGCTAAGTCCCAAAATGGGGATGTCAGAACTACACTCAAATGTTACCACACCAAGCAAGGCAAACTTATATGAAGGCAAGGACCCTGATGGGTCATATGGTATTTTACGAAAAATCGGCTAAGTCCCAAAATGGGGATGTCAGAACTACACTCAAATGTTACCACACCAAGCAAGGCAAACTTATATGAAGCAAAGGACCCTGATGGGTCATATGGTATTTTACGAAAAATCGGCTAAGTCCCAAAATGGGGATGTCAGAACTACACTCAAATGTTACCACACCAAGCAAGGCAAACTTATATGAAGCAAAGGACCCTGATGGGTCATATGGTATTTTACGAAAAATCGGCTAAGTCCCAAAATGGGGATGTCAGAACTACACTCAAATGTTACCACACCAAGCAAGGCAAACTTATATGAAGCAAAGGACCCTGATGGGTCATATGGTATTTTACGAAAAATCGGCTAAGTCCCAAAATGGGGATGTCAGAACTACACTCAAATGTTACCACACCAAGCAAGGCAAACTTATATGAAGGAAAGGACCCTGATGGGTCATATGGTATTTTACGAAAAATCGGCTAAGTCCCAAAATGATGATGTCAGAACTACACTCATGTGTTACCACACCAAGCAAGGCAAACTTATATGAAGCAAAGGACCCATATGGGTCATATGGTATTTTACGAAAAATCGGCTAAGTCCCAAAATGATGATGTCAGAACTACACTCAAATGTTATAACACCAAGCATGGCAAACTTATATGAAGGAAAGGACCCATATGGGTCATATGGTATTTTACGAAAAATCGGCTAAGTCCCAAAATGGTGATGTCAGAACTACACTCAAATGTTACCACACCAAGCAAGGCAAACTTATATGAAGGAAAGGACCCTGATGGGTCATATGGTATTTTACGAAAAATCGGCTAAGTCCCAAAATGGTGATGTCAGAACTACACTCAAATGTTACCACACCAAGCAAGGCAAACTTATATGAAGCAAAGGACCCTGATGGGTCATATGGTATTTTACGAAAAATCGGCTAAGTCCCAAAATGATGATGTCAGAACTACACTCAAATGTTACCACACCAAGCAAGGCAAACTTATATGAAGCAAAGGACCCTGATGGGTCATATGGTATTGATCGAAAAATCGGCTAAGTCCCAAAATGGGGATGTCAGAACTACACTCAAATGTTACCACACCAAGCAAGGCAAACTTATATGAAGGCAAGGACCCTGATGGGTCATATGGTATTTTACGAAAAATCGGCTAAGTCCCAAAATGGGGATGTCAGAACTACACTCAAATGTTACCACACCAAGCAAGGCAAACTTATATGAAGCAAAGGACCCATATGGGTCATATGGTATTTTACGAAAAATCGGCTAAGTCCCAAAATGATGATGTCAGAACTACACTCAAATGTTACCATACCAAGCAAGGCAAACTTATATGAAATAAAGGACCCATATGGGTCATATGGTATTTTACGAAAAATCGGCTAAGTCCCAAAATGAGGATGTCAGAACTACACTAAAAAGTTACCACACCAAGCAAGGCAAAGTACCTAGGTGAACCCTAGGAAGAAACACGGACCAAGTCAGATGGCCTTAGTCAATAGAACAAGTGACCTAGGCAAAGTTGTATGGCGCTGAGGACCCTGAAAAATCTGGTTAGTGTAGTTTAGACAGGGTAGGTTTTTGGGTCGGCCGAACCCCCTTATTTTGGGTTTTGGCCTCATCAAGAAGCTACACCTAGGCAAACTGCCTAGGGTGAAAGTGCGAAGACCAATCGAATAGTAAGACAAGTTTTGACCGATCGCCCTAGGCAAGCTTGTATGAAGAAAGGGACCCTAAGGGTCATATGGAAATACATGAAAAATCGGCTAAGTCCCAAAATTGGGATGTCAGAACTACACTAAAAAGTTACCACATCAAGCAAGGCAAACTACCTAGGTGAACCCTAGCAAGAAACACGGACCAAGTCAGATGGCCTAAGTCAAGAGTGCAAGTGACCTAGGCAAAGTTGTATGACGGTGAGGACCCTGAAAAATCTGGTTAGTGTAGTTTAGACAGGGGAGGTTTTTGGGTCGGCTGAACCTCCTTATTTTGGGTTTTGACCTCCTCAAGAAGCTACACCTAGGCAAACTGCCTAGGGTGAAAGTGCGAAGACCAATCGAATAGTAAGACAAGTTTTGACCGATCGCCCTAGGCAAGCTTGTATGAAGAAAGGGACCCTATGGGTCATATGGAAATACATGAAAAATCGGCTAAGTCCCAAAATTGGGATGTCTGAACTACACTAAAAAGTTACCACATCAAGCAAGGCAAAGTACCTAGGTGAACCCTAGCAAGAAACACGGACCAAGTCAGATGGCCTAAGTCAAGAGAACAAGTGACCTAGGCAAAGTTGTATGACGGTGAGGACCCTGAAAAATCTGGTTAGTGTAGTTTAGACAGGGGAGGTTTTTGGGTCGGCTGAACCTCCTTATTTTGGGTTTTGACCTCCTCAAGAAGCTACACCTAGGCAAACTGCCTAGGGTGAAAGTGCGAAGACCAATCGAATAGTAAGACAAGTTTTGACCGATCGCCCTAGGCAAGCTTGTATGAAGAAAGGGACCCTATGGGTCATATGGAAATACATGAAAAATCGGCTAAGTCCCAAAATTGGGATGTCTGAACTACACTAAAAAGTTACCACATCAAGCAAGGCAAAGTACCTAGGTGAACCCTAGGAAGAAACACGGACCAAGTCAGATGGCCTAAGTCAAGAGTACAAGTGACCTAGGCAAAGTTGTATGGCGCTGAGGACCCTGAAAAATCGGGTTAGTGTAGTTCAGACAGGGGAGGTTTCAGGGTCGGCCGAACCTCCTTATTTCGGGTTTTGGCCTCCTCAAGAAGACAGACCTAGGCGAACTGCCTAGGGTGAAAGTGCGAAGACCAATCGAATAGTAAGACAAGTTTTGACCGATCGCCCTAGGCAAGCTTGTATGAAGAAAGGGACCCTATGGGTCATATGGAAATACATGAAAAATCGGCTAAGTCCCAAAATTGGGATGTCTGAACTACACTAAAAAGTTACCACATCAAGCAAGGCAAAGTACCTAGGTGAACCCTAGGAAGAAACACGGACCAAGTCGGATGGCCTAAGTCAAGAGTACAAGTGACCTAGGCAAAGTTGTATGGCGCTGAGGACCCTGAAAAATCGGGTTAGTGTAGTTCAGACAGGGGAGGTTTCAGGGTCGGCCGAACCTCCTTATTTCGGGTTTTGGCCTCCTCAAGAAGACAGACCTAGGCGAACTGCCTAGGGTGAAAGTGCGAAGACCAATCGAATAGTAAGACAAGTTTTGACCGATCGCCCTAGGCAAGCTTGTATGAAGAAAGGGACCCTATGGGTCATATGGAAATATACGAAAAATCGGCTAAGTCCCAAAATTGGGATGTCAGAACTACACTATAAAGTTACCACATTAGCAAGGCAGACTTGTATGAAGAACGGGACCCTGGTGAAAGTAGCAAATATCCCAAACCGAACATGAATATTATACACACAAGAGTACGAACATAAAGGAACACGGACCAAGCGTACCGAGAGAATCGGTACTATAGAACCCTCGTGGTTCTACACAAAGACTTTATGTTAGGGGTTCAAGCCCCATAGTACTCAAACGGTGACAGTAGCAAATATCCCAAAACGAACGTGAATCTTATTCACAAGAGTACGAACATAAAGGAACACGGACCAAGCGTACCGAGAGAATCGGTACTATAGAGCCCTCGTGGTTCTACACAAAGACTTTATGTTCGGGGTTCACACCCCAAATCGAACGTGGAATTTACTTTCTGATGGTCATGCGGTCGTCCAAAGGGGTCTAGTATCCTGGGATGACAAGCATCACGGGCACAGCTCGTATCAAAACAGTCGAAGAGGCCCGCGAAAGCTTGCTTTCCATGGCTATGCGATGCACAAATTGAGTTTACTCACCGTAGTATAAAACGAACGAACCGAACCTATCCGAGTAGGGATAATGGGCGCAGTAACATACTTCTGTGACCCAGCGAGAGTTGAACGAGGTGACATGAACTGTCAGTGGCTTATATCAGATGGGATACATACATGAGATTGCTTTCAAATCTACACTCGAAAACCTAACCAAGTAAAAGCGAACGTGGGGAGGATTCGAAACTGGTAACGAAATCTTAAGCTGGAAAGAGTCATCACTATGGATACATATTATGCGAAACCAATCAAGTGCTCAGTACTGATCCAAAACCTAAGAGCACTAGTGAACACCTTATTCTCACCCTAGTTCACATCCAAGTGATCGACCACGTGTGTGAAGCAAAGACCAATCGAATTCCTCAATGAACCGAACACTATGAACAAATGGCCAAAAACGTTATAACTATCCAAACATCCTACTATCTAGCGAAAGTCATCACGATGGAACCATACCATGATCTTTAACCTATAGCGCTCACCATATTCCTACCCAGAGTGCAAGTGAACAGATTGCCCACCCGTACCCAGTTCACAACCACGTGATCGACTAACATACCGAGGTTACCACAAGTCAAAGTTATACGTTTACAAGCGCAAGACCAATCGAAAACCCCGAAAGCAATCTCGACCCAAAATGTATTATCCGTGAGTGTAGTCGAGTCTCGTACTCGTCATCTGTAATCGTCGGATAGAATATCCAGTACACGGTTGTCTTTCCAAATGAAATCTACATACAGAACTCGCTCTTGGCAAATGGGTGGCAATGGCGCAATCAGGAGCGAGTTCCCGTCCGGGTGCCAAGTGATTGGCAAATGTCTGGGGGAAAGCAACCATATATTGATTTGTCTGTTAGTGTACTGGGTGTTTGAGGTATGTAGTATCCACGCTTGGTTGGGTGTGTCAGAGGACCATGGATGCGTTCACAATCCCAATTGGGGTACATCGGGAATGATTTTGTGGAACCGATGTGCCCGGCACACACTAAGTTTTGTTGCAAGTTAATAGTGTGCCATGTCCGGGGGGGTTGTGATTAAACTCTGGTGAATTGCGTACTGTGGTGATTGGGGTATGAAAGCCCCGCAGTTGCAATGATCGGACGCGCCTAGCGTGTCCTTTAGTTGATGGTAGGGAAATGAAGGCCCTTGTCAGCTCACCTAAGTATTCATGGAAGTTTGGCATAAGGTCGCTGTGGTAGGGGTATGAAGGCCCCGTCAGCGCATGCACAATCGGGCGCACGTGCGCTTAGCGGAGTCGAATGCCGCTCAAGTGCCTGTCCGGTGCATCGGGTGTGTGTGATACGAGGGCAATGAGGTTCGCACGGGGGCTCGCCTCCCGTGTGCTACCGGACTTGACAACATATAGAACGTGGTGTTTGCTCCTCCGGGTGCAATGGGACAATGAACATTCGAACGCAAAGTCGGAATTCTGGTTGATCCTACCAGTAATATACGCTCGTCTCAAAGGTTAAGCCATGCATGTCTAAGTACAAACAGATTTAATGTGAAACCGCATAAGGCTCAGTATAACAGCTATAATTTACGAGATCATCAACCTAGTTACTTGGATAACTGTGGAAAATCTAGAGCTAATACATGCAACATGCCAGGACCCTCGCGGGAACTGGTGCACTTATTAGTCAAACCAATCGCGGGTTCTCCGTGTCATTGAGTTGAAGTCTGGATAATGATGCTGATCGTATGGTCTCGCACCGACGACAGATCTCGCAAATATCTGCCCTATCAACTATGGATGGTAGTATAGAGGACTACCATGGTTGCAACGGGTAACGGGGAATCAGGGTTCGATTCCGGAGAGGGAGCCTGAGAAATGGCTACCACATCCAAGGAAGGCAGCAGGCGCGTAAATTACCCAATCCCGGGACGGGGAGGTAGTGACGAGAAATAACAATATGAAACTCTTTAATGATGTTTCATAATTGGAATGAGTAGAGCATAAATCCTTCTACGAGGATCAAGTGGAGGGCAAGTCTGGTGCCAGCAGCCGCGGTAATTCCAGCTCCACTAGCGTATATTAAAATTGTTGCGGTTAAAACGTTCGAAGTTGATACTTGTCCAACACAGTCCGGCTCCGCCGACCCGGTCAACCCGTGGTCGGTGGGCCAAGTCGGAATCTGGTTGCGACTCAATGGTGTGGTAGGGCACCAAGTCTGTGTCATGGTGTGCCCTTCAACGGGTGCAAGTGTAACATAGAGCTCGACCGCTCACGTTTACCTTGAACAAATTAGAGTGCTTAAAGCAGGGTGCCCAAACGCCCTAGAATAATCTTGCATGGAATAATGGAATACGACCTTGGTCTAATCTTTCATTGGTTTGTACTCAGACCGGAGGTAATGATTAACAGAAGTAGTTGGGGACACTAGTATTACGGCGCGAGAGGTGAAATTCGTAGACCGTCGTAAGACTAACTAAAGCGAAGGCATTTGTCAAGGATGCTTTCTTTAATCAAGAACGAAAGTTAGAGGATCGAAGGCGATTAGATACCGCCCTAGTTCTAACCGTAAACGATGCCAACTAGCAATTGGGAGACGCTACAACCAGGTGCTCTCAGTAGCTTCCGGGAAACCAAAGTCAGGTTCCGGGGGAAGTATGGTTGCAAAGTTGAAACTTAAAGGAATTGACGGAAGGGCACCACAATGAAATGGAGCTTGCGGTTCAATTTGACTCAACACGGGAAAACTTACCAGGTCCGAACTTATGGAGGTGAGACAGATTAATAGCTCTTTCTCAAATTTAAGGGTAGTGGTGCATGGCCGTTCTTAGTTCGTGGATTGATTTGTCTGGTTAATTCCGATAACGAACGTGACTCACATATGCTAACTAGAACGCAGTCAGCGTTAATGCGTCGATGCCGATTGGAACGGGTTAGGACCTTTCGGTGGAGTATGACCTGACACCTTCGCTGTTCGTGTGCGCAAGTGCACTTACGGTACGCTGCTTAGCAGGACAATTTGTGTTTAGCAAAATGAGATCGAGCGATAACAGGTCCGTGATGCCCTTAGATGTTCTGGGCTACACGCGTGCTACAATGTGGGTAGCAGCGTGTCTCCTATTCCGAGAGGAACGGGAAATCACTCAAATACTCACTTAGTAGGGATTATGGATTGCAATGGTCCATATGAACTCGGAACTTCTAGTAAGTGCTGGTCATCAGCCAGCGTTGAATACGTCCCTGCCCTTTGTACACACCGCCCGTCGCTACTACCGATGGATTATTTAGTGAGGTCTTTGGAGATGATCGTTCGCTGGATCCTCGTGAACCGCGTCTGCTTTATCGAAGTTGACCGAACTTGATGATTTAGAGGAAGTAAAAGTCGTAACAAGGTTTCCGTAGGTGAACCTGCGGAAGGATCATTAGTGGCCAAGTGATCCTTCCAGAAGTCCGAACCTGCGGGTTGAGACTTCGGCACAAGTTGCCATATGATAATTGACGAAACACTATAGAAGTCCGAACCTGCGGGTTGAGACTCAGGCACAAGTTGCCATATGAAAGTTGACGAAACACTAACAAGTCCGAACCTGCGGGTTGAGACTTAGGCACACGTTGCCTTATACATGACTTCGAACAAATACACAAGTCCGAACCTGCGGGTTGAGACTTAGGCACAAGTTGCCTTATACATGACTTCGAACAAATACACAAGTCCGAACCTGCGGGTTGAGACTTAGGCACAAGTTGCCATATGAAAGTTGACGAAACACTAACAAGTCCGAACCTGCGGGTTGAGACTTAGGCACACGTTGCCTTATACATGACTTCGAACAAATACACAAGTCCGAACCTGCGGGTTGAGACTTAGGCACAAGTTGCCTTATACATACATTGGCCAAATAAACAGAAGTCCGAACCTGCGGGTTGAGACTTAGGCACAAGTTGCCATATTATATTCGATCAAACACTAAGTAGTCCGAACCTGCGGGTTGAGACTCAAGACCGTAACAAGATGTCACTATACAAGTCCGAACCTAAGGGTTGAGACTTAATGCGATCTAGATACCAAGTTGACATCCAATACCTGTTGAGCAAAACCAAAGATTCCCTGTTCTCGAATGATTACACTATATAACAGGGAATCATGAAGAAATCAAGCAAGCGTGAAACAAAGTCATCACTTGGGCATGCTCGATAGCCAACCACATGACCTTAACCTAAGAGAGCATGCAAACCACATGATACCTATAAACGATTAACCCGCCCTAGTTCAATCGTTCACCAAGTGATGACTTCAGTATGGCTAAGAGAAAAACTTTTAAATGGGAAAAACTCTAAGTCCGAACCTCCGGGTTGAGACTTCCGCGTCGGAGGTGGGCGCACCTCCTATCCGAAAGATGATGAATCAGGGGTGTTCGGTCAGCAATGGTCGGATGCCCCGTCGTAGTCCAACTATGACAATCAAAGTCAAGACCTCCGGGTTGAGACTTTCCGCGAGTACAAGCATAAAGGAACACGGACCAAGCCGTACCGAGAGAATCGGTACTAGAGCCCTCGTGGTTCTACATTGAGAGAGCCCTCGTGGTTCTCATTAGGGGCTTTATGCAAGTCGTACTCAATACTGTGGTGTGAAGTATAAAGTATAGTCCTCGCCTGGTCCACGCTGCTTCGGCGGTCCTGGGTAAGATAGTTAATTCTAGCTTGCCCTATAGTGGAATGAGGACACTTAATGCTTCGTCTTTTAGCGGCGGCTAGACTCCTCCTCACGGGGAACGAGTTGACGCGCACAGCGGCGGCTTACGCACTATGGCAATCATGGATGCCTGAAGATTCCGTGAAGTTCTCCCCTGGTCCACGCTGCCTCGGCAGTCCTGGGTAAAATGGAATATTTCCAGCTTGCCCTATAGTGGAAGAGGACTATCCAACAATACAAAGTCAAGACCTCCGGGTTGAGACTTTCCGCGTCGGTGGTGTCGCGCACCGCCTATCCGAAAGATGGTGTAACAGGGGTGTTCGATCAGCAATGGTCGGATGCCCCGTCATAGTCCAACTATGACAACCAAAGTCAAGACCTCCGGGTTGAGACTTTCCGCGTCCGGAGGTACGCGTACCGCCTACCCGAAAGATGGTGTGCTTCTGGGGTATTCGATGAGTCGGATACCCCGTCGTAGTCCAACTATGACAATCAAAGTCAAGACCTCCGGGTTGAGACTTCCGCGTCCGGAGGTACGCGTACCGCCTACCCGAAAGATGGTGTGCTTCTGGGGTATTCGATGAGTCGGATACCCCGTCGTAGTCCAACTATGACAATCAAAGTCAAGACCTCCGGGTTGAGACTTCCGCGTCCGGAGGTACGCGTACCGCCTACCCGAAAGATGGTGAATCAGGGGTGTTCGATCAGCAATGGTCGGATGCCCCGTCGTAGTCCAACTATGACAATCAAAGTCAAGACCTCCGGGTTGAGACTTTCTAAGAGTACAAGCATAAAGGAACACGGACCAAGCCGTACCGAGAGAATCGGTACTAGAGCCCTTGTGGTTCTACATTGAGAGAGCCCTCGTGGTTCTCATTAGGGGCTTTATGCAAGAAGTACTCAATACTGTGGTGTGAAGTATAAAGTATAGAGTCCTCCACTGGTCCACGCTGCTCCGGCGGTCCTGGGTAAGATAGTTCATTCTAGCTTGCCCTATGTGGAAGAGGACTCAATACCCTACCTGTTGAGCTTGAAACAAAGTCATCACTTGGGCATGCTCATATTGCCATACACAATTACATTATATTCGAATGAGCATGCAAGCGACCCTATATAGACCGAACCAAAACGATAGATACCGCCGTAGTTCACCCCCACCAAGTGATGACTTCAGTATGGCTAGTGTGTGAAGTATAAAGTATAGTCCTCCCCTGGTCCACACTGCTTCGGCGGTCCTGGGTAAGATAGTTAGTTCTAGCTTGCCCTATGTGGAAGAGGACACAATACTTAATACTTAGAGTACAAGCATAAAGGAACACGGACCAAGCCGTACCGAGAGAATCGGTACTAGAGCCCTCGCGGTTCTACATTGTGAGCCCTCGTGGTTCAAACTAGATACTTTATGCAAGGCGTACTCAAAACTGTGGTGTGAAGTATAAAGTATAGTCCTCATCTGGTCCACGCTGCTTCGGCGGTCCTGGGTAAGATAGTTAATTCTAGCTTGCCCTATGTGGAAGAGGACACAATACTTAATACTGTGGTGTAATGGACAAGGTATAGTCCTCCACTGGTCCACGCTGCTCCGGCGGTCCTGGGTAAGATAGTTCATTCTAGCTTGCCCTATGTGGAAGAGGACTCAATACCCTACCTGTTGAGCTTGAAACAAAGTCATCACTTGGGCATGCTCATATTGCCATACAATATTCCATTATCTACTAATGAGCATGCAGCTATATGATTATAACCTGTAAACGATTACCCCGCCGTAGTTCAGCGCTTCAACCAAGTGATGACTTCAGTATGGCTAGTGTGTGAAGTATAAAGTATAGTCCTCCCCTGGTCCACACTGCTTCGGCGGTCCTGGGTAAGATAGTTAGTTCTAGCTTGCCCTATGGTGGAAGAGGACACCATACTTAATACTTAGAGTACAAGCATAAAGGAACACGGACCAAGCCGTACCGAGAGAATCGGTACTAGAGCCCTCGCGGTTCTACATTGTGAGCCCTCGTGGTTCAAACTAGATACTTTATGCAAGGCGTACTCAAAACTGTGGTGTGAAGTATAAAGTATAGTCCTCATCTGGTCCACGCTGCTTCGGCGGTCCTGGGTAAGATAGTTAATTCTAGCTTGCCCTATGTGGAAGAGGACACAATACTTAATACTGTGGTGTAATGGACAAGGTATAGTCCTCCACTGGTCCACGCTGCTCCGGCGGTCCTGGGTAAGATAGTTCATTCTAGCTTGCCCTATGTGGAAGAGGACTCAATACCCTACCTGTTGAGCTTGAAACAAAGTCATCACTTGGGCATGCTCATATTGCCATACAATATTCCATTATCTACTAATGAGCATGCAGCTATATGATTATAACCTGTAAACGATTACCCCGCCGTAGTTCAGCGCTTCAACCAAGTGATGACTTCAGTATGGCTAGTGTGTGAAGTATAAAGTATAGTCCTCCCCTGGTCCACACTGCTTCGGCGGTCCTGGGTAAGATAGTTAGTTCTAGCTTGCCCTATGGTGGAAGAGGACACCATACTTAATACTGTGGTGTAATGAACAAAGTATAGTCCTCCACTGGTCCACGCTGCTTTGCAGTCCTGGGTAAGATAGTTAGTTCTAGCTTGCCCTATGTGGAAGAGGGCATACAAGACAAAGTATAGTTCTCCCCTGGTCCACGCTGCTTCGGCGGTCCTGGGTAAGATAGTTAATTCTAGCTTGCCCTATGTGGAAGAGAGCATACATGAACCAAGAACGAAGGTTATGATCGAGGAATGATTCGACAACTAACCGATGGTATGAAATGTGAAGAATTCAAGCAAGCACACAATCAAGTCATCACTTGGGCATGCTCGATAGCCAACCCTATGACATTAACCTAGTAGAGCATGCGAAAACCAATATATACAAGTAATGTAAACGATGCCTCCCTAGTTCAGCGCTTCAACCAAGTGATGACTTCAGAATGGCTAAATCAAATCGGTTCAAAACATACCATCGGTACCCTATTGAAACACACAAGTCGATATCAAACCTCATGATTGTGTAGTCCTCCACTGGTCCACGCCGCTTCGGCCGTCCTGGGTAAAATGGAACATTCCAGCTTGCCCTATGT
>NW_026689841.1:42500-65000 GCF_943734765.1 Anopheles ziemanni | reverse complement strand
AAAGATATAATTTCTAAGTCCGGATTAGTGCTGTCAGTGGGGCCGCCGCTAACAGGTCCTGCACGGCCACCGTGGGGCTTGACTTGGCGCTATTCCGGACTTGGGGCGATCACGATGTCCCCGTGCGGGACTTAGAAGATGGAAGAACACAAGTACCCTTATCCCATGACTTGTGAGCGATTGGCATACGTTACCACATGAAGAGAAAAATTGGCTAAGTCCCGGATCCATATTATTTGAAGAGAAAAATCGGCTAAGTCCAGGATCCATATCATATGAAGAGAAATATCGGCTAAGTCCAGGATCCATATATAATAACCTAATAATCGGCTAAGTCCAGGATCCGTATTATATGAAGAGAAAAATCGGCTAAGTTCAGGATCCATATATAATAACCTAATAATCGGCTAAGTCCAGGATCCATATTATATGAAGAGAAAAATCGGCTAAGTCCAGGATCCATATATAATAACCTAAAAATCGGCTAAGTCCAGGATCCATATAATATGATGAGAAAAATCGGCTAAGTCCCAGATTGGGTCTGTCAGACATACACTTTCAAGTTACCACACAAGCAAGCAAGAAGGCCGTGTGAAGGATCCATATGACATGAAGAGAAAAATTGGCTAAGTCCCAGATTGGGTCTGTCAGAAATACACTTCCAAGTTACCACACAAGCAAGCAAGATGGTCTAGTGATGGATCCATATGATATGAAGAGAAAAATCGGCTAAGTCCAGGATCCATATAATATGAAGAGAAAAATCGGCTAAGTCCCAGATTGGGTCTGTCAGACATACACTTCCAAGTTACCACACAAGCAAGCAAGATGGCCTAGTGATTGATCCATATGATATGAAGAGAAAAATCGGCTAAGTCCGAGATTGGGTCTGTCAGAAATACACTTCCAAGTTACCACACAAGCAAGCAAGATGGCCTAGTGATGGATCCATATGATATGAAGAGAAAAATCGGCTAAGTCCCAGATTGGGTCTGTCGGAAATACACTTCCAAGTTACCACACAAGCAAGCAAGATGGCCTAGTGATGGATCCATATGATATGAAGAGAAAAATCGGCTAAGTCCAGGATCCATATAATATGAAGAGAAAAATCGGCTAAGTCCCAGATTGGGTCTGTCAGAAATACACTTCCAAGTTACCACACAAGCAAGCAAGATGGCCTAGTGATGGATCCATATGATATGAAGAGAAAAATCGGCTAAGTCCAGGATCCATATAATATGAAGAGAAAAATCGGCTAAGTCCCAGATTGGGTCTGTCAGAAATACACTTCCAAGTTACCACACAAGCAAGCAAGATGGCCTAGTGATGGATCCATATGATATGAAGAGAAAAATCGGCTAAGTCCAGGATCCATATAATATGAAGAGAAAAATCGGCTAAGTCCCAGATTGGGTCTGTCAGAAATACACTTCCAAGTTACCACACAAGCAAGCAAGATGGCCTAGTGATGGATCCATATTATATGAAGAGAAAAATCGGCTAAGTCCCAGATTGGGTCTGTCAGAAATACACTTCCAAGTTACCACATGAGCAAGCAAGTTACCACATGAAGAGAAAGCCGGCAAAGTCTGGGAATGTTACCACATGAACTGGAAAATGGGCAAAAACCTACCTTCACAGGGAACGTGAATAAGTAAGGCTGTAGACATCGGATCGACAAGCCAAAGACTGATATGGAAAGGAAATGAGTAGTACTAGCTTTCCTGAGAGTTGCAGAGCTTAGACTGCATATGAACGAAAGTTATTAAGCGTCAAAGTCAGAGAAGTTACCCAAAGGAACACAAGTTCCAACTTAGAGCATGTATACCGCCTAGACGGTAAGAGGTACGGCCAGGCTGAGGAATAAGGAAATGTTGGCCAACATGTTCCCTAACTATCCCCCGAAGACCGCAAAGCAATCCAACATCAACCAAGAAAGTTATAGCCCGATCAAGGAAACACCTACTTTGCACCGATTTTGCACCAAATACATGTACCAAGCACCTTCGGTTGCATACCTGCAGGGGCTTACCATAGTAGGCCATGGAAGACCGATATACCGAACATAATCACTTTCTATCTCCTCGGGTGTTTGAGATAGCGCTTTGCGGTACAAGAACGAAAGTTAGACTTTATCTTGGTGCATCTTTTTGCCCAAGATCACAAGACCCTATCTACCAAGGCAAGAAAGTTGTGTGGGGACAAAATGTCCAAAAGTGCCCAAAGTGGCACACTTGAACCATATATTCGAGAAAAACACAAGTGTGGGCCCGAGCTAGCAAGTTGAAATGTTCTGACCGTCAGTAGCCCTAGTTGAGGTGCACTTATCATTATATGAGGCCAACGTGCCAGCTAGTCTCTAAAGGGGCGATATGGGTGTTCCAAGGTTTGTACCCAATTGAGGAAAAAACAGGGTAAGGTACGGTGTACCGCGAATAACTCGGGCTATAGATGTCCGATCGATGAGTTTGGCATATGTATGGAAAGGTCTCGACGAGACCTAACTACCCTGAAAGTATGAAGGCAAAGACTTGAATGACCGGGAAGTTATTAAGTGCACAAGTGGTAAAGTTGCACCAAAGTCCATGTTACCCGAAGTGTTACATGAACACCCAATATTCGACCAAAACACAAGTTTAGAGACGAGCTAGCGAGCTACATTGTTCAGACCGTCAGTAGCCCGCATCAAGACACGCATTTAATTATACGGGGCCTAGCCGCTAGCTCGACTCGAAGTCGGTCATATGGTTGGTTGATGGTTTGGACCGACCACGTGGTGTACCAAGGTGATGTACCTTTCATGAATTAAAACTCTGGCTGTATGGCACTGAGCGACAAGCTAAGGTGTGATTTGGAATAGTCTTGAGTGGGACTATTTAGGAAAAATGCGAACAAAAAATCACAAAGTCCTTGGGCGAAGCTATTAGCGAAACATAGAGCAAATTGGTACCAAAAACTATGGAAATGGGACTTGAGTCAAAAATAACCGCAAGTTGGAGAAGAGATAGCAAGCTTGCGTAGAACAATTATATTTGGTGCATGGTATCACCAACAAAAAAGTATATGGGGCCAAGGTGCTGGCTGGCCTCCAAAGTGGAGATATGGGCGATCCAAAGTTTGTACCCAAGTACGAACAAGTATGGAAAAAACAGGGTAAGGTACCAAGTACCATTAATAACTTCGGCTGTAGATGGCCGAGCGAGGCAAACGGCTCACCGTTGGAAAGGTCTTGGGGAGACCTATCTACCCTGAAAGTTTCATGAGGCTGAGTTGAAAGACCACGGAGATATTAGGTGATGATGGTCCAATTCGGGGACCAAGTCGCAGGAAATGGCGCTTGACCAAAATCACCCTTGGAAGGTGAATACCGGCTTACCGGTAAGAGATAGCGACTTGGCGTAGAATATTCATAAGTTGGGCGTGTAGAGACGCAACTTTTATTATATGGGGCCAACCCGGTCAGGGTGCTCCAAGTCGGTCGTTTGGTCGGTATATGGTTTGGGCCGACCACATGGTGTACCAAGTTGAGGTATCTTTCATGAATTATAACTCGGTCAGTTTGCCACCGAGCGACAAGTTGCGGTGTGTTTTGGAATGGTCTTGAGTGGGACTATCAAGCAAAAATACAAACAGAATATCAGCTTGTCCATGGCCGAAGCTATTAGTGAAACATATAGCAAAATGGGTCCGAAAACGAATGAAATGGGACTTGGACCAAGAATAACGGCAAGTTAGAGAAGAGATAGCAAGTTGGCGTAGAACAATTATATTTAGTGCATGGTATGACCAAGAAAAAAGTATATGGGGCAAAGGTGCTGGCTGGCCTCCAAAGTGGAGATATGGGCGATACAAAGTTTGTACCCAAGTATGGCAAAAACTGGTAGAGGTACCTTTCATGAATTACTGCTCAGGCTGTATGGCACTTAGCGGGACGCTTGGCTCTGGTATGGAATAGTCTTGAGTGGGACTATCAAGGAAAAATACGAACAAAAAATCAGCATGTCCACGGACGACGGTATTAGCGAATCTTAGAGCAAAATTGCGACCAAGTCGCTGGAAATGGCCCTTGAACCAAGTATACCGTCCAGGCGGTACGAGATAGCGAGTTGACGTGGAACATTTATAAGTTTGCCTCCACGAGACGAAAGTTTAGTTATATGGGGCCAACCCGCTCAGGGTTGTCCAAGTCGGTCATATGGCTGATCGAAATTTTCGACCAAGTACTGAGAAAACAGGGTAAGGTACCGTGTACCTCGAATAACTTCGGCTGTAGATGTCCGAGCGAGGCGAACGGCATAGCGTTGGAAAGGTCTTGAGGTGTTCTAGGCACCCTGAAAGTATGAGAAAGCTACCTGGAAAACTCGTGGAGATATTAGAGAAACATAGGGCCCAAAAGATACCAAGTCGCAGGAAATGGGCCCTCCAAGAACACCCTAAAATCCCAATTACGGCTAAGTTGCAGGCCAGCTAGCGAAGTGAAATGTTCTAGGCATAACTAGAACACGTTAAGGCGCAACTTTTTGAATAAGAACTTTTTTCGATATCTGGTCCCCAAAGGGGGGATATGGGCGATCCAAGGATTTTTCCAAGTTTCGGTACTTTTTACGGTATCGCTCATAGCTCCGGCTGTAAGCAAGCAAATGACAATCTAAGACATGATTTGGAAAGGTATTGAGTAGTACTAACTTACGTTAGAACACAGCGAAGCGCTATCGGTTCATGGCAAGGCCGATATAAGCAGTCAAAGATGAAAAATGTTGACAAAATGAACAAAAATTACCTTGGTACGCGAATAGCGGCCAGGGATGAAGAGGTACGAAGGTGGTGTAGAACAATTATAATTAGGACTTGGTACGCTCTAAAAGTTTGCCGAAGACCGCAAAGCGCTTAGACCCATAGAAAGTGGCCATTTGGGCCGAACAGTGCGTGCAAAGAGGTGAAAATGCAAAAATTGCACTTTGGGGGGCGATTTGCGGGGGGAAGGAGGGGTCGGAGGGCAAAATGTCCCTTAACCAAAAAGTCTTATCTCGTTGAGATCTACAACATTGCCGAAGACTGCAAAGCGCTAGCTCGCAATCGAAAAATCGAGAATTTGAAAATTTTCTAAGTCTTTGGCTCCCTAAGGAAAAGTTTCAAAAATCACGTTTGTCCCCAATTTTGAAGGGGAAGGAGTCGGTTCCGGGGCATGGTGTCTTCGGCAAAAAGTCTTATCTTTTTGCGTACTTTCGACTAGTTCAATAAAAATTTTTGACCCAAAATTTGTTCGGCGGACCCCTAGGTCGAAAAACCCGAAAAAAGTCGAAAAAAGTCGAAAATGTCGAAAAATGAGAAAACCTCATATTCGGACTCTACACGAGCCCCAGATATTGAAAAGTGAAATCCGCGGTCGATTTGGAACAAAAAATTGACCTAGGCAAAGTTGTATGGAGGTAGGGACCCCTGAGAAAAAAGTTTGGTCCCGAGGCTCCTTGGACCACCAAGTCCCTAGGTCGGACCAAAATCGGAAAAAATCCGACCAAAGTCGAAAGTGTCGAAAATTTTAAAAAACCCCTTTTGGGGCCCTATGGCCTCCCTAGATAATGAAAAGTGAGGTCCGCGGCCGATCCGGAAGAAAAACTTGACCTAGGCAAACTTGTATGACGGTGGGGACCCAAAAAAATTTCAGTGAGTGTAGTTTAGACAGGCCGGAAAATGTATCGGTGGTCCGTATCAAGGGACGTCTTTTAGTTCCATGGGGTGGTGGTCGTCGAACAAAGTCGCCTAGGTCGACCACCAGAAAGACCAGTCGTGTTGTAATGGATGTTTTGACCACTTTACTAGGGAAACCTAGTAGGTCGAAGCAAATTTGGGGTTCGAGATGAGTTGGTGAAAGTTGGTCCAACCTAGGTGTGCTTGGTGGAGGTTGACCATGAAAGTAGAGCATGATGGGAATGACCATAACTTTGGTTCTAGATGTCGGATCGGTACACTTGAGGCAGTTTTGGAAAGGTGAAGGCCTGCTCTAGCTATGTTTCCTACCAAGCTAAGCGCCTACTAGTGACCCGGAGGAGGTATTAAGGGTCAAAGGCAAAAAGGGGTACCCTAAAGTGCATGTGACCAAGAAAATGGGAAAAACGGTATCGCCTATAGCTCAGGCTGTATGGCTCGGATCGGAAAGCTTGGATATGCGTTGGAAAGGTCTTGACGAGCGCTAGCTATGTGTCCTACCAAGCAAAGCGCTAGGTGTTGAGCAAGTCGGTCATATTAGAGGGCAAAGGTGAAAAATGGTGGTTTAGAGGCGAAAATTCACCTTATGATCGAAAATAGCGGGCGAACGATAAGAGCTACGAACATGGCGTCGAACAATCATAAGTACGTTACCACAAGACCTAACTTTGGCCAATATAGAGCGAGAAGATCGGAGGTACCTATCAGGGTGATATGGCTGGTTCAAAGTTGGACCAAAACGAGACTTGAGAAATGGGTTGAAACACGGTATCGCGAATAACTCAGGCTGTATGGAACGGATCGACAAGCTAAGATCAGTGTTGGAAAGGTCGAACCGAGCGCTAACTATAATCCCAAACAACCGAAGCGCTAAGTGTTGAGCAAAACTGAGTTATTAAGCGACAAAGTGGAAAAATAATACCAAAATGGCCAAAAATCACACAAGACCAAGAATACCGAGCAAGCGGTAAGAGATAGCGGGTTGACGTAGAATACTTATAAGTTTGCCTCTACGAGACCTAAAAGTCGTCCATAGACAGCGAGAAGATCGGACCACTCTGGAAGGGTGATACGAGTGGTCAAAAATTGGCAAAAATGAAACATGGCTAAAATGGATTTGACTTGTGCACCGTATAGCTCCGGCTGTATGGCATGGATTGTTAAGCTAGGATATGTTTTGGAAAGGTAACACCCAGCGCTAGATACGACTTTAAGAAAGCAAAGCGCTAACTAGCATGATTTGGAAGTTATTAAGCGTCAAAGTCGAAAAATGTTACCAAAATTGAAACTCGAGTACATTGGGCCAAAAAGTACAAGTTGTGAAATTTGGACTTACGAGTAAAATACCGAGCAGGCGGTAAGAGATAGAGACTTGGTGTAGAACAATTATATGTTGGGCATGTTATAACCTATATTTGGCCCGAACATAGTGTCAAGATCGGAGGTACCCAAAAGGGTGGTACAGGTGTTAGATGGTTTTCCCAGAGCATAAGCTCCACATGATATGGAAAACGGGAAACATCATAACTTCGGCTGTATGGCATGGAATGGGACGAACAAGGTATCGATGGAAAGAGAAAAGGTAGCGCTAACTATAATTCCTACCAAGCAAAGCGCTAGCATGTGACCGTTCGGGTGTTATTGTGAGTCAAAGTCTGAAATTGTTACCACGAGAGGCGAAAATCCAACTAAGTCCATGAATACCGGGCTGGCGGTAAGAGATACGGCTTGGCCGTAGAACATTTATAAGTTGGCCAAGACAAGGCCTAAGTTTCGTCCATAGACGACAAGAAGATCGAAGATACCTGAAGTTGAGATATGGGCGTCCCAAAGTGGGCCTTTGAAAAAGTGACAAACTTCCCTTATAACAGCATACACCAAATATCTCTGGCTCTATGGCACCGAATAAGAAGTTGAGCTTAGCGATAGAAAGGTGATAGTCAGCGCTAAATATCATTGGAACAGAGTGAAGCGCTAAAGGGAAAGGATCTTGGTGATATAAGGTGACAAAGTCGAGAAAAGTTGCCTCAAAATCATGAAAAATGTGAAAAAATGGCTAAGTCCCGGGTGCCTTAAGGGCAGGTTAATCGAATGTACCGAGCTGGCGGTACGAGATAGAGACTTGGTGTAGAACAATTATATGTTTGGCATGGCAAGACCTACATTCGGTCAATACAAAGTGAGAAGATCAAAGATACCCGCAAGGGTGATATTGGTGTCCAAAGGAAAAAAGCACTAAGTCAAGAAGTCAGTATGCGATGAAACACGGACCAAGAGTACCAAGCAATTGGTGCAAGTTAGAGCCTTAATGGTTCAAGATAGAGACTTGGTGTAGAACAATTATAAGTTTGGCATAGCAAGACCTACATTTGGTCAATACATGGTGCGAAGATCAAAGATACCCGTAAGGGTGATATTGGTGTCCAAAGGTAAAAAACACTAAGTCTTGGGAAACTTATATGAAGAAAAAGGACCCTGATGGGTCATATGGAATTGATCGAAAAATCGGCTAAGTCCCAAAATGGGGATGTCAGAACTACACTCAAATGTTACCACATCAAGCAAGGCAAACTTATATGAAGGCAAGGACCCTGATGGGTCATATGGTATTTTACGAAAAATCGGCTAAGTCCCAAAATGATGATGTCAGAACTACACTCAAATGTTACCACACCAAGCAAGGCAAACTTATATGAAGGAAAGGACCCTGATGGGTCATATGGTATTTTACGAAAAATCGGCTAAGTCCCAAAATGGGGATGTCAGAACTACACTCAAATGTTACCACACCAAGCAAGGCAAACTTATATGAAGCAAAGGACCCTGATGGGTCATATGGTATTTTACGAAAAATCGGCTAAGTCCCAAAATGGGGATGTCAGAACTACACTCAAATGTTACCACACCAAGCAAGGCAAACTTATATGAAGCAAAGGACCCATATGGGTCATATGGTATTTTACGAAAAATCGGCTAAGTCCCAAAATGATGATGTCAGAACTACACTCAAATGTTACCATACCAAGCAAGGCAAACTTATATGAAATAAAGGACCCATATGGGTCATATGGTATTTTACGAAAAATCGGCTAAGTCCCAAAATGAGGATGTCAGAACTACACTAAAAAGTTATAACACCAAGCAAGGCAAACTTATATGAAGGAAAGGACCCATATGGGTCATATGGTATTTTACGAAAAATCGGCTAAGTCCCAAAATGATGATGTCAGAACTACACTCAAATGTTACCACACCAAGCAAGGCAAACTTATATGAAGGAAAGGACCCTGATGGGTCATATGGTATTTTACGAAAAATCGGCTAAGTCCCAAAATGGTGATGTCAGAACTACACTCAAATGTTACCACACCAAGCAAGGCAAACTTATATGAAGCAAAGGACCCTGATGGGTCATATGGTATTTTACGAAAAATCGGCTAAGTCCCAAAATGATGATGTCAGAACTACACTCAAATGTTACCACACCAAGCAAGGCAAACTTATAGCAAAGGACCCTGATGGGTCATATGGTATTGATCGAAAAATCGGCTAAGTCCCAAAATGGGGATGTCAGAACTACACTCAAATGTTACCACACCAAGCAAGGCAAACTTATATGAAGGCAAGGACCCTGATGGGTCATATGGTATTTTACGAAAAATCGGCTAAGTCCCAAAATGGGGATGTCAGAACTACACTCAAATGTTACCACACCAAGCAAGGCAAACTTATATGAAGGAAAGGACCCTGATGGGTCATATGGTATTTTACGAAAAATCGGCTAAGTCCCAAAATGATGATGTCAGAACTACACTCAAATGTTACCACACCAAGCAAGGCAAACTTATATGAAGGAAAGGACCCATATGGGTCATATGGTATTTTACGAAAAATCGGCTAAGTCCCAAAATGATGATGTCAGAACTACACTCAAATGTTATAACACCAAGCAAGGCAAACTTATATGAAGGAAAGGACCCATATGGGTCATATGGTATTTTACGAAAAATCGGCTAAGTCCCAAAATGATGATGTCAGAACTACACTCAAATGTTACCACACCAAGCAAGGCAAACTTATATGAAGGAAAGGACCCTGATGGGTCATATGGTATTTTACGAAAAATCGGCTAAGTCCCAAAATGATGATGTCAGAACTACACTCATGTGTTACCACACCAAGCAAGGCAAACTTATATGAAGCAAAGGACCCATATGGGTCATATGGTATTTTACGAAAAATCGGCTAAGTCCCAAAATGATGATGTCAGAACTACACTCAAATGTTATAACACCAAGCAAGGCAAACTTATATGAAGGAAAGGACCCATATGGGTCATATGGTATTTTACGAAAAATCGGCTAAGTCCCAAAATGATGATGTCAGAACTACACTCAAATGTTACCACACCAAGCAAGGCAAACTTATATGAAGCAAAGGACCCTGATGGGTCATATGGTATTTTACGAAAAATCGGCTAAGTCCCAAAATGATGATGTCAGAACTACACTCAAATGTTACCACACCAAGCAAGGCAAACTTATATGAAGCAAAGGACCCTGATGGGTCATATGGTATTGATCGAAAAATCGGCTAAGTCCCAAAATGGGGATGTCAGAACTACACTCAAATGTTACCACACCAAGCAAGGCAAACTTATATGAAGGCAAGGACCCTGATGGGTCATATGGTATTTTACGAAAAATCGGCTAAGTCCCAAAATGGGGATGTCAGAACTACACTCAAATGTTACCACACCAAGCAAGGCAAACTTATATGAAGCAAAGGACCCTGATGGGTCATATGGTATTTTACGAAAAATCGGCTAAGTCCCAAAATGGGGATGTCAGAACTACACTCAAATGTTACCACACCAAGCAAGGCAAACTTATATGAAGCAAAGGACCCTGATGGGTCATATGGTATTTTACGAAAAATCGGCTAAGTCCCAAAATGGGGATGTCAGAACTACACTCAAATGTTACCACACCAAGCAAGGCAAACTTATATGAAGCAAAGGACCCTGATGGGTCATATGGTATTTTACGAAAAATCGGCTAAGTCCCAAAATGGGGATGTCAGAACTACACTCAAATGTTACCACACCAAGCAAGGCAAACTTATATGAAGCAAAGGACCCTGATGGGTCATATGGTATTTTACGAAAAATCGGCTAAGTCCCAAAATGTTGATGTCAGAACTACACTCAAATGTTACCACACCAAGCAAGGCAAACTTATATGAAGCAAAGGACCCTGATGGGTCATATGGTATTGATCGAAAAATCGGCTAAGTCCCAAAATGGGGATGTCAGAACTACACTCAAATGTTACCACACCAAGCAAGGCAAACTTATATGAAGGCAAGGACCCTGATGGGTCATATGGTATTTTACGAAAAATCGGCTAAGTCCCAAAATGGGGATGTCAGAACTACACTCAAATGTTACCACACCAAGCAAGGCAAACTTATATGAAGCAAAGGACCCTGATGGGTCATATGGTATTTTACGAAAAATCGGCTAAGTCCCAAAATGGGGATGTCAGAACTACACTCAAATGTTACCACACCAAGCAAGGCAAACTTATATGAAGCAAAGGACCCTGATGGGTCATATGGTATTTTACGAAAAATCGGCTAAGTCCCAAAATGGGGATGTCAGAACTACACTCAAATGTTACCACACCAAGCAAGGCAAACTTATATGAAGCAAAGGACCCTGATGGGTCATATGGTATTTTACGAAAAATCGGCTAAGTCCCAAAATGGGGATGTCAGAACTACACTCAAATGTTACCACACCAAGCAAGGCAAACTTATATGAAGGAAAGGACCCTGATGGGTCATATGGTATTTTACGAAAAATCGGCTAAGTCCCAAAATGATGATGTCAGAACTACACTCATGTGTTACCACACCAAGCAAGGCAAACTTATATGAAGCAAAGGACCCATATGGGTCATATGGTATTTTACGAAAAATCGGCTAAGTCCCAAAATGATGATGTCAGAACTACACTCAAATGTTATAACACCAAGCATGGCAAACTTATATGAAGGAAAGGACCCATATGGGTCATATGGTATTTTACGAAAAATCGGCTAAGTCCCAAAATGATGATGTCAGAACTACACTCAAATGTTACCACACCAAGCAAGGCAAACTTATATGAAGGAAAGGACCCTGATGGGTCATATGGTATTTTACGAAAAATCGGCTAAGTCCCAAAATGGTGATGTCAGAACTACACTCAAATGTTACCACACCAAGCAAGGCAAACTTATATGAAGCAAAGGACCCTGATGGGTCATATGGTATTTTACGAAAAATCGGCTAAGTCCCAAAATGATGATGTCAGAACTACACTCAAATGTTACCACACCAAGCAAGGCAAACTTATATGAAGCAAAGGACCCTGATGGGTCATATGGTATTGATCGAAAAATCGGCTAAGTCCCAAAATGGGGATGTCAGAACTACACTTAAATGTTACCACACCAAGCAAGGCAAACTTATATGAAGGCAAGGACCCTGATGGGTCATATGGTATTTTACGAAAAATCGGCTAAGTCCCAAAATGGGGATGTCAGAACTACACTCAAATGTTACCACACCAAGCAAGGCAAACTTATATGAAGCAAAGGACCCATATGGGTCATATGGTATTTTACGAAAAATCGGCTAAGTCCCAAAATGATGATGTCAGAACTACACTCAAATGTTACCATACCAAGCAAGGCAAACTTATATGAAATAAAGGACCCATATGGGTCATATGGTATTTTACGAAAAATCGGCTAAGTCCCAAAATGAGGATGTCAGAACTACACTAAAAAGTTACCACACCAAGCAAGGCAAAGTACCTAGGTGAACCCTAGGAAGAAACACGGACCAAGTCAGATGGCCTTAGTCAATAGAACAAGTGACCTAGGCAAAGTTGTATGGCGCTGAGGACCCTGAAAAATCTGGTTAGTGTAGTTTAGACAGGGTAGGTTTTTGGGTCGGCCGAACCCCCTTATTTTGGGTTTTGGCCTCATCAAGAAGCTACACCTAGGCAAACTGCCTAGGGTGAAAGTGCGAAGACCAATCGAATAGTAAGACAAGTTTTGACCGATCGCCCTAGGCAAGCTTGTATGAAGAAAGGGACCCTAAGGGTCATATGGAAATACATGAAAAATCGGCTAAGTCCCAAAATTGGGATGTCAGAACTACACTAAAAAGTTACCACATCAAGCAAGGCAAACTACCTAGGTGAACCCTAGCAAGAAACACGGACCAAGTCAGATGGCCTAAGTCAAGAGTGCAAGTGACCTAGGCAAAGTTGTATGACGGTGAGGACCCTGAAAAATCTGGTTAGTGTAGTTTAGACAGGGGAGGTTTTTGGGTCGGCTGAACCTCCTTATTTTGGGTTTTGACCTCCTCAAGAAGCTACACCTAGGCAAACTGCCTAGGGTGAAAGTGCGAAGACCAATCGAATAGTAAGACAAGTTTTGACCGATCGCCCTAGGCAAGCTTGTATGAAGAAAGGGACCCTATGGGTCATATGGAAATACATGAAAAATCGGCTAAGTCCCAAAATTGGGATGTCTGAACTACACTAAAAAGTTACCACATCAAGCAAGGCAAAGTACCTAGGTGAACCCTAGCAAGAAACACGGACCAAGTCAGATGGCCTAAGTCAAGAGAACAAGTGACCTAGGCAAAGTTGTATGACGGTGAGGACCCTGAAAAATCTGGTTAGTGTAGTTTAGACAGGGGAGGTTTTTGGGTCGGCTGAACCTCCTTATTTTGGGTTTTGACCTCCTCAAGAAGCTACACCTAGGCAAACTGCCTAGGGTGAAAGTGCGAAGACCAATCGAATAGTAAGACAAGTTTTGACCGATCGCCCTAGGCAAGCTTGTATGAAGAAAGGGACCCTATGGGTCATATGGAAATACATGAAAAATCGGCTAAGTCCCAAAATTGGGATGTCTGAACTACACTAAAAAGTTACCACATCAAGCAAGGCAAAGTACCTAGGTGAACCCTAGGAAGAAACACGGACCAAGTCAGATGGCCTAAGTCAAGAGTACAAGTGACCTAGGCAAAGTTGTATGGCGCTGAGGACCCTGAAAAATCGGGTTAGTGTAGTTCAGACAGGGGAGGTTTCAGGGTCGGCCGAACCTCCTTATTTCGGGTTTTGGCCTCCTCAAGAAGACAGACCTAGGCGAACTGCCTAGGGTGAAAGTGCGAAGACCAATCGAATAGTAAGACAAGTTTTGACCGATCGCCCTAGGCAAGCTTGTATGAAGAAAGGGACCCTATGGGTCATATGGAAATACATGAAAAATCGGCTAAGTCCCAAAATTGGGATGTCTGAACTACACTAAAAAGTTACCACATCAAGCAAGGCAAAGTACCTAGGTGAACCCTAGGAAGAAACACGGACCAAGTCGGATGGCCTAAGTCAAGAGTACAAGTGACCTAGGCAAAGTTGTATGGCGCTGAGGACCCTGAAAAATCGGGTTAGTGTAGTTCAGACAGGGGAGGTTTCAGGGTCGGCCGAACCTCCTTATTTCGGGTTTTGGCCTCCTCAAGAAGACAGACCTAGGCGAACTGCCTAGGGTGAAAGTGCGAAGACCAATCGAATAGTAAGACAAGTTTTGACCGATCGCCCTAGGCAAGCTTGTATGAAGAAAGGGACCCTATGGGTCATATGGAAATATACGAAAAATCGGCTAAGTCCCAAAATTGGGATGTCAGAACTACACTATAAAGTTACCACATTAGCAAGGCAGACTTGTATGAAGAACGGGACCCTGGTGAAAGTAGCAAATATCCCAAACCGAACATGAATATTATACACACAAGAGTACGAACATAAAGGAACACGGACCAAGCGTACCGAGAGAATCGGTACTATAGAACCCTCGTGGTTCTACACAAAGACTTTATGTTAGGGGTTCAAGCCCCATAGTACTCAAACGGTGACAGTAGCAAATATCCCAAAACGAACGTGAATCTTATTCACAAGAGTACGAACATAAAGGAACACGGACCAAGCGTACCGAGAGAATCGGTACTATAGAGCCCTCGTGGTTCTACACAAAGACTTTATGTTCGGGGTTCACACCCCAAATCGAACGTGGAATTTACTTTCTGATGGTCATGCGGTCGTCCAAAGGGGTCTAGTATCCTGGGATGACAAGCATCACGGGCACAGCTCGTATCAAAACAGTCGAAGAGGCCCGCGAAAGCTTGCTTTCCATGGCTATGCGATGCACAAATTGAGTTTACTCACCGTAGTATAAAACGAACGAACCGAACCTATCCGAGTAGGGATAATGGGCGCAGTAACATACTTCTGTGACCCAGCGAGAGTTGAACGAGGTGACATGAACTGTCAGTGGCTTATATCAGATGGGATACATACATGAGATTGCTTTCAAATCTACACTCGAAAACCTAACCAAGTAAAAGCGAACGTGGGGAGGATTCGAAACTGGTAACGAAATCTTAAGCTGGAAAGAGTCATCACTATGGATACATATTATGCGAAACCAATCAAGTGCTCAGTACTGATCCAAAACCTAAGAGCACTAGTGAACACCTTATTCTCACCCTAGTTCACATCCAAGTGATCGACCACGTGTGTGAAGCAAAGACCAATCGAATTCCTCAATGAACCGAACACTATGAACAAATGGCCAAAAACGTTATAACTATCCAAACATCCTACTATCTAGCGAAAGTCATCACGATGGAACCATACCATGATCTTTAACCTATAGCGCTCACCATATTCCTACCCAGAGTGCAAGTGAACAGATTGCCCACCCGTACCCAGTTCACAACCACGTGATCGACTAACATACCGAGGTTACCACAAGTCAAAGTTATACGTTTACAAGCGCAAGACCAATCGAAAACCCCGAAAGCAATCTCGACCCAAAATGTATTATCCGTGAGTGTAGTCGAGTCTCGTACTCGTCATCTGTAATCGTCGGATAGAATATCCAGTACACGGTTGTCTTTCCAAATGAAATCTACATACAGAACTCGCTCTTGGCAAATGGGTGGCAATGGCGCAATCAGGAGCGAGTTCCCGTCCGGGTGCCAAGTGATTGGCAAATGTCTGGGGGAAAGCAACCATATATTGATTTGTCTGTTAGTGTACTGGGTGTTTGAGGTATGTAGTATCCACGCTTGGTTGGGTGTGTCAGAGGACCATGGATGCGTTCACAATCCCAATTGGGGTACATCGGGAATGATTTTGTGGAACCGATGTGCCCGGCACACACTAAGTTTTGTTGCAAGTTAATAGTGTGCCATGTCCGGGGGGGTTGTGATTAAACTCTGGTGAATTGCGTACTGTGGTGATTGGGGTATGAAAGCCCCGCAGTTGCAATGATCGGACGCGCCTAGCGTGTCCTTTAGTTGATGGTAGGGAAATGAAGGCCCTTGTCAGCTCACCTAAGTATTCATGGAAGTTTGGCATAAGGTCGCTGTGGTAGGGGTATGAAGGCCCCGTCAGCGCATGCACAATCGGGCGCACGTGCGCTTAGCGGAGTCGAATGCCGCTCAAGTGCCTGTCCGGTGCATCGGGTGTGTGTGATACGAGGGCAATGAGGTTCGCACGGGGGCTCGCCTCCCGTGTGCTACCGGACTTGACAACATATAGAACGTGGTGTTTGCTCCTCCGGGTGCAATGGGACAATGAACATTCGAACGCAAAGTCGGAATTCTGGTTGATCCTACCAGTAATATACGCTCGTCTCAAAGGTTAAGCCATGCATGTCTAAGTACAAACAGATTTAATGTGAAACCGCATAAGGCTCAGTATAACAGCTATAATTTACGAGATCATCAACCTAGTTACTTGGATAACTGTGGAAAATCTAGAGCTAATACATGCAACATGCCAGGACCCTCGCGGGAACTGGTGCACTTATTAGTCAAACCAATCGCGGGTTCTCCGTGTCATTGAGTTGAAGTCTGGATAATGATGCTGATCGTATGGTCTCGCACCGACGACAGATCTCGCAAATATCTGCCCTATCAACTATGGATGGTAGTATAGAGGACTACCATGGTTGCAACGGGTAACGGGGAATCAGGGTTCGATTCCGGAGAGGGAGCCTGAGAAATGGCTACCACATCCAAGGAAGGCAGCAGGCGCGTAAATTACCCAATCCCGGGACGGGGAGGTAGTGACGAGAAATAACAATATGAAACTCTTTAATGATGTTTCATAATTGGAATGAGTAGAGCATAAATCCTTCTACGAGGATCAAGTGGAGGGCAAGTCTGGTGCCAGCAGCCGCGGTAATTCCAGCTCCACTAGCGTATATTAAAATTGTTGCGGTTAAAACGTTCGAAGTTGATACTTGTCCAACACAGTCCGGCTCCGCCGACCCGGTCAACCCGTGGTCGGTGGGCCAAGTCGGAATCTGGTTGCGACTCAATGGTGTGGTAGGGCACCAAGTCTGTGTCATGGTGTGCCCTTCAACGGGTGCAAGTGTAACATAGAGCTCGACCGCTCACGTTTACCTTGAACAAATTAGAGTGCTTAAAGCAGGGTGCCCAAACGCCCTAGAATAATCTTGCATGGAATAATGGAATACGACCTTGGTCTAATCTTTCATTGGTTTGTACTCAGACCGGAGGTAATGATTAACAGAAGTAGTTGGGGACACTAGTATTACGGCGCGAGAGGTGAAATTCGTAGACCGTCGTAAGACTAACTAAAGCGAAGGCATTTGTCAAGGATGCTTTCTTTAATCAAGAACGAAAGTTAGAGGATCGAAGGCGATTAGATACCGCCCTAGTTCTAACCGTAAACGATGCCAACTAGCAATTGGGAGACGCTACAACCAGGTGCTCTCAGTAGCTTCCGGGAAACCAAAGTCAGGTTCCGGGGGAAGTATGGTTGCAAAGTTGAAACTTAAAGGAATTGACGGAAGGGCACCACAATGAAATGGAGCTTGCGGTTCAATTTGACTCAACACGGGAAAACTTACCAGGTCCGAACTTATGGAGGTGAGACAGATTAATAGCTCTTTCTCAAATTTAAGGGTAGTGGTGCATGGCCGTTCTTAGTTCGTGGATTGATTTGTCTGGTTAATTCCGATAACGAACGTGACTCACATATGCTAACTAGAACGCAGTCAGCGTTAATGCGTCGATGCCGATTGGAACGGGTTAGGACCTTTCGGTGGAGTATGACCTGACACCTTCGCTGTTCGTGTGCGCAAGTGCACTTACGGTACGCTGCTTAGCAGGACAATTTGTGTTTAGCAAAATGAGATCGAGCGATAACAGGTCCGTGATGCCCTTAGATGTTCTGGGCTACACGCGTGCTACAATGTGGGTAGCAGCGTGTCTCCTATTCCGAGAGGAACGGGAAATCACTCAAATACTCACTTAGTAGGGATTATGGATTGCAATGGTCCATATGAACTCGGAACTTCTAGTAAGTGCTGGTCATCAGCCAGCGTTGAATACGTCCCTGCCCTTTGTACACACCGCCCGTCGCTACTACCGATGGATTATTTAGTGAGGTCTTTGGAGATGATCGTTCGCTGGATCCTCGTGAACCGCGTCTGCTTTATCGAAGTTGACCGAACTTGATGATTTAGAGGAAGTAAAAGTCGTAACAAGGTTTCCGTAGGTGAACCTGCGGAAGGATCATTAGTGGCCAAGTGATCCTTCCAGAAGTCCGAACCTGCGGGTTGAGACTTCGGCACAAGTTGCCATATGATAATTGACGAAACACTATAGAAGTCCGAACCTGCGGGTTGAGACTCAGGCACAAGTTGCCATATGAAAGTTGACGAAACACTATAGAAGTCCGAACCTGCGGGTTGAGACTTAGGCACACGTTGCCTTATACATGACTTCGAACAAATACACAAGTCCGAACCTGCGGGTTGAGACTTAGGCACAAGTTGCCATATGAAAGTTGACGAAACACTAACAAGTCCGAACCTGCGGGTTGAGACTTAGGCACACGTTGCCTTATACATGACTTCGAACAAATACACAAGTCCGAACCTGCGGGTTGAGACTTAGGCACAAGTTGCCTTATACATACATTGGCCAAATAAACAGAAGTCCGAACCTGCGGGTTGAGACTTAGGCACAAGTTGCCATATTATATTCGATCAAACACTAAGTAGTCCGAACCTGCGGGTTGAGACTCAAGACCGTAACAAGATGTCACTATACAAGTCCGAACCTAAGGGTTGAGACTTAATGCGATCTAGATACCAAGTTGACATCCAATACCTGTTGAGCAAAACCAAAGATTCCCTGTTCTCGAATGATTACACTATATAACAGGGAATCTTGAAGAAATCAAGCAAGCGTGAAACAAAGTCATCACTTGGGCATGCTCGATAGCCAACCACATGACCTTAACCTAAGAGAGCATGCAAACCACATGATACCTATAAACGATTAACCCGCCCTAGTTCAATCGTTCACCAAGTGATGACTTCAGTATGGCTAAGAGAAAAACTTTTGAATGGGAAAAACTCTAAGTCCGAACCTCCGGGTTGAGACTTCCGCGTCGGAGGTGGGCGCACCTCCTATCCGAAAGATGGTGAATCAGGGGTGTTCGATCAGCAATGGTCGGATGCCCCGTCGTAGTCCAACTATGACAATCCAAGTCAAGACCTCCGGGTTGAGACTTCCGCGTCCGGAGGTACGCGTACCGCCTACCCGAAAGATGGTGAATCAGGGGTGTTCGATCAGCAATGGTCGGATGCCCCGTCGTAGTCCAACTATGACAATCAAAGTCAAGACCTCCGGGTTGAGACTTCCGCGTCCGGAGGTACGCGTACCGCCTACCCGAAAGATGGTGTGCTTCTGGGGTATTCGATGAGTCGGATACCCCGTCGTAGTCCAACTATGACAATACAAAGTCAAGACCTCCGGGTTGAGACTTCCGCGTCCGGAGGTACGCGTACCGCCTACCCGAAAGATGGTGTGCTTCTGGGGTATTCGATGAGTCGGATACCCCGTCGTAGTCCAACTATGACAATCAAAGTCAAGACCTCCGGGTTGAGACTTTCTAAGAGTACAAGCATAAAGGAACACGGACCAAGCCGTACCGAGAGAATCGGTACTAGAGCCCTTGTGGTTCTACATTGAGAGAGCCCTCGTGGTTCTCATTAGGGGCTTTATGCAAGAAGTACTCAATACTGTGGTGTGAAGTATAAAGTATAGAGTCCTCCACTGGTCCACGCTGCTCCGGCGGTCCTGGGTAAGATAGTTCATTCTAGCTTGCCCTATGTGGAAGAGGACTCAATACCCTACCTGTTGAGCTTGAAACAAAGTCATCACTTGGGCATGCTCATATTGCCATACACAATTACATTATATTCGAATGAGCATGCAAGCGACCCTATATAGACCGAACCAAAACGATAGATACCGCCGTAGTTCACCCCCACCAAGTGATGACTTCAGTATGGCTAGTGTGTGAAGTATAAAGTATAGTCCTCCCCTAGTCCACACTGCTTCGGCGGTCCTGGGTAAGATAGTTAGTTCTAGCTTGCCCTATGTGGAAGAGGACACAATACTTAATACTTAGAGTACAAGCATAAAGGAACACGGACCAAGCCGTACCGAGAGAATCGGTACTAGAGCCCTCGCGGTTCTACATTGTGAGCCCTCGTGGTTCAAACTAGATACTTTATGCAAGGCGTACTCAAAACTGTGGTGTGAAGTATAAAGTATAGTCCTCATCTGGTCCACGCTGCTTCGGCGGTCCTGGGTAAGATAGTTAATTCTAGCTTGCCCTATGTGGAAGAGGACACAATACTTAATACTGTGGTGTAATGGACAAGGTATAGTCCTCCACTGGTCCACGCTGCTCCGGCGGTCCTGGGTAAGATAGTTCATTCTAGCTTGCCCTATGTGGAAGAGGACTCAATACCCTACCTGTTGAGCTTGAAACAAAGTCATCACTTGGGCATGCTCATATTGCCATACAATATTCCATTATCTACTAATGAGCATGCAGCTATATGATTATAACCTGTAAACGATTACCCCGCCGTAGTTCAGCGCTTCAACCAAGTGATGACTTCAGTATGGCTAGTGTGTGAAGTATAAAGTATAGTCCTCCCCTGGTCCACACTGCTTCGGCGGTCCTGGGTAAGATAGTTAGTTCTAGCTTGCCCTATGTGGAAGAGGACACCATACTTAATACTGTGGTGTAATGAACAAAGTATAGTCCTCCACTGGTCCACGCTGCTTTGCAGTCCTGGGTAAGATAGTTAATTCTAGCTTGCCCTATGTGGAAGAGGGCATACAAGACAAAGTATAGTTCTCCCCTGGTCCACGCTGCTCCGGCGGTCCTGGGTAAGATAGTTAATTCTAGCTTGCCCTATGTGGAAGAGAGCATACATGAACCAAGAACGAAGGTTATGATCGAGGAATGATTCGACAACTAACCGATGGTATGAAATGTGAAGAATTCAAGCAAGCACACAATCAAGTCATCACTTGGGCATGCTCGATAGCCAACCTCATGACATTAACCTAGTAGAGCATGCGAAAACCAATATATATGTAAACGATGCCTCCCTAGTTCAGCGCTTCAACCAAGTGATGACTTCAGAATGGCTAAATCAAATCGGTTCAAAACATACCATCGGTACCCTATTGAAACACACAAGTCGATATCAAACCTCTTAATTGTGTAGTCCTCCACTGGTCCACGCCGCTGCGGCGGTCCTGGGTAAGATAGTTCATTCTAGCTTGCCCTATGTGGAAGAGGGCACATTACTCAATACTGTGGTGTTATGAACAAAGTATAGTCCTCCTCTGGTCCACGCTGCTTCGGCGGTCCTGGGTAAGATAGTTAATTCTAGCTTGCCCTATGTGGAAGAGGGCATACAAGACAAAGTATAGTTCTCCCCTGGTCCACGCTGCTTCGGCGGTCCTGGGTAAGATAGTTAATTCTAGCTTGCCCTATGTGGAAGAGAGCATACATGAACCAAGAACGAAGGTTATGATCGAGGAATGATTCGACAACTAACCGATGGTATGAAATGTGAAGAATTCAAGCAAGCACACAATCAAGTCATCACTTGGGCATGCTCGATAGCCAACCTCATGACATTAACCTAGTAGAGCATGCGAAAACCAATATATATGTAAACGATGCCTCCCTAGTTCAGCGCTTCAACCAAGTGATGACTTCAGAATGGCTAAATCAAATCGGTTCAAAACATACCATCGGTACCCTATTGAAACACACAAGTCGATATCAAACCTCTTAATTGTGTAGTCCTCCACTGGTCCACGCCGCTGCGGCGGTCCTGGGTAAGATAGTTCATTCTAGCTTGCCCTATGTGGAAGAGGGCACATTACTCAATACTGTGGTGTTATGAACAAAGTATAGTCCTCCTCTGGTCCACGCTGCTTCGGCGGTCCTGGGTAAGATAGTTAATTCTAGCTTGCCCTATGTGGAAGAGGGCATACAAGACAAAGTATAGTTCTCCCCTGGTCCACGCTGCTTCGGCGGTCCTGGGTAAGATAGTTAATTCTAGCTTGCCCTATGTGGAAGAGAGCATACATGAACCAAGAACGAAGGTTATGATCGAGGAATGATTCGACAACTAACCGATGGTATGAAATGTGAAGAATTCAAGCAAGCACACAATCAAGTCATCACTTGGGCATGCTCGATAGCCAACCTCATGACATTAACCTAGTAGAGCATGCGAAAACCAATATATATGTAAACGATGCCTCCCTAGTTCAGCGCTTCAACCAAGTGATGACTTCAGAATGGCTAAA
>NW_026689841.1:7500-35000 GCF_943734765.1 Anopheles ziemanni | reverse complement strand
TCGGAGTGTTGTGGGTACGCAAGTGCTTGCAGTGCAAAGAGGTTGGTGATGGAGTGACATTGCCTTCACCATGGAGTTGCGGGTACTTAGGTACTTGCAAGGAGATGGTGGTATGGTGGTGTTGCGTGTGTGGTGTTCGATTAGAAAGATATAATTTCTAAGTCCGGATTAGTGCTGTCAGTGGGGCCGCCGCTAACAGGTCCTGCACGGCCACCGTGGGGCTTGACTTGGCGCTATTCCGGACTTGGGGCGATCACGATGTCCCCGTGCGGGACTTAGAAGATGGAAGAACACAAGTACCCTTATCCCATGACTTGTGAGCGATTGGCATACGTTACCACATGAAGAGAAAAATTGGCTAAGTCCCGGATCCATATTATTTGAAGAGAAAAATCGGCTAAGTCCCGGATCCATATTATATGAAGAGAAAAATCGGCTAAGTCCAGGATCCATATCATATGAAGAGAAATATCGGCTAAGTCCAGGATCCATATATAATAACCTAATAATCGGCTAAGTCCAGGATCCGTATTATATGAAGAGAAAAATCGGCTAAGTCCAGGATCCATATATAATAACCTAATAATCGGCTAAGTCCAGGATCCATATATAATAACCTAATAACAGGCTAAGTCCAGGATCCATATTATATGAAGAGAAAAATCGGCTAAGTCCGAGATTGGGTCTGTCAGACATACACTTTCAAGATACCACACAAGCAAGCAAGATGGCCTAGTGATGGAACCATATAATATGAAGAGAAAAATCGGCTAAGTCCGAGATTGGGTCTGTCGGAAATACACTATCAAGTTACCACACAAGCAAGCAAGATGGCCTAATGATGGATCCATATAATATGAAGAGAAAAATCGGCTAAGTCCAGGATCCATATAATATGAAGAGAAAAATCGGCTAAGTCCCAGATTGGGTCTGTCAGAAATACACTTCCAAGTTACCACACAAGCAAGCAAGATGGCCTAGTGATGGATCCATATGATATGAAGAGAAAAATCGGCTAAGTCCCAGATTGGGTCTGTCAGAAATACACTTCCAAGTTACCACACAAGCAAGCAAGATGGCCTAGTGATGGATCCATATGATATGAAGAGAAAAATCGGCTAAGTCCAGGATCCATATAATATGAAGAGAAAAATCGGCTAAGTCCCAGATTGGGTCTGTCAGAAATACACTTCCAAGTTACCACACAAGCAAGCAAGATGGCCTAGTGATGGATCCATATGATATGAACAGAAAAATCGGCTAAGTCCAAGATTGGGTCTGTCAGAAATACACTATCAAGTTACCACACAAGCAAGCAAGATGGCCTAAGGATGGATCCATATGATATGAAGAGAAAAATCGGCTAAGTCCGAGATTGGGTCTGTCAGAAATACACTTTCAAGTTACCACACAAGCAAGCAAGATGGCCTAGTGATGGATCCATATAATATGAAGAGAAAAATCGGCTAAGTCCGAGATTGGGTCTGTCGGAAATACACTTTCAAGTTACCACACAAGCAAGCAAGTTACCACATGAAGAGAAAGCCGGCAAAGTCCGGGAATGTTACCACATGAACTGGAAAATGGGCAAAAACCTACCTTCACAGGCAACGTGAATAAGTCAGGCTGTAGACATCGGATCGACAAGCCAAAGACTGATATGGAAAGGAAATGAGTAGTACTAGCTTTCCTGAGAGTTGCAGAGCTTAGACTGCATATGAACGAAAGTTATTAAGCGTCAAAGTCAGAGAAGTTACCCAAAGGAACACAAGTTCCAACTTAGAGCATGTATACCGCCTAGACGGTTAGAGGTACGGCCAGGCTGAGGAATAAGGAAATGTTGGCCAACATGTTCCCTAACTATCCCCCGAAGACCGCAAAGCAATCCAACATCAACCAAGAAAGTTATAGCCCGATCAAGGAAACACCTACTTTGCACCGATATTGCACCAAATACATGTACCAAGCACCTTCGGTTGCATACCTGCAGGGGCTTACCATAGTAGGCCATGGAAGACCGATATACCGAACATAATCACTTTCTATCTCCTCGGGTGTTTGAGATAGCGCTTTGCGGTACAAGAACGAAAGTTAGACTATATCTTGGTGCATCTTTTTGCCCAAGATCACAAGACCCTATCTACCAAGGCAAGAAAGTTGTGTGGGGACAAAATGTCCAAAAGTGCCCAAAGTGGCACACTTGAACCATATATTCGAGAAAAACACAAGTGTGGGCCCGAGCTAGCAAGTTGAAATGTTCTGACCGTCAGTAGCCCTAGTTGAGGTGCACTTATCATTATATGAGGCCAACGTGCCAGCTAGTCTCTAAAGGGGCGATATGGGTGTTCCAAGGTTTGTACCCAATTGAGGAAAAAACAGGGTAAGGTACGGTGTACCGCGAATAACTCGGGCTATAGATGTCCGATCGATGAGTTTGGCATATGTATGGAAAGGTCTTGACGAGACCTAACTACCCTGAAAGTATGAAGGCAAAGACTTGAATGACCGGGAAGTTATTAAGTGCACAAGTGGTAAAGTTGCACCAAAGTCCATGTTACCCGAAGTGGTACATGAACACCCAATATTCGACCAAAACACAAGTTTAGAGACGAGCTAGCGAGCTACATTGTTCAGACCGTCAGTAGCCCGCATCAAGACACGCATTTCATTATATTGAGCCTAGCCGCTAGCTCGACTCGAAGTCGGTCATATGGTTGGTTGATGATTTGGACCGACCACGTGGTGTACCAAGGTGATGTACCTTTCATGAATTAAAACTCTGGCTGTATGGCACTGAGCGACAAGCTAAGGTGTGATTTGGAATAGTCTTGAGTGGGACTATTTAGGAAAAATGCGAACAAAAAATCACAAAGTCCTTGGGCGAAGCTATTAGCGAAACATAGAGCAAATTGGTACCAAAAACTCTGGAAATGGGACTTGAGTCAAAAATAACCGCAAGTTGGAGAAGAGATAGCAAGCTTGCGTAGAACAATTATATTTGGTGCATGGTATCACCAACAAAAAAGTATATGGGGCCAAGGTGCTGGCTGGCCTCCAAAGTGGAGATATGGGCGATCCAAAGTTTGTACCCAAGTACGAACAAGTATGGAAAAAACAGGGTAAGGTACCAAGTACCATTAATAACTTCGGCTGTAGATGGCCGAGCGAGGCAAACGGCTCATCGTTTGAAAAGGTCTTGGGGAGACCTATCTACCCTGAAAGTTTCATGAGGCTGAGTTGAAATACCACGGAGATATTAGGTGATGATGGTCCAATTCGGGGACCAAGTCGCAGGAAATGGCACTTGACCAAAATCACCCTTGGAAGGTGAATACCGGCTTACCGGTAAGAGATAGCGACTTGGCGTTGAATATTCATAAGTTGGGCGTGTAGAGACGCAACTTTTATTATATGGGGCCAACCCGGTCAGGGTGCTCCAAGTCGGTCGTTTGGTCGGTTTATGGTTTGGGCCGACCACGTGGTGTACCAAGTTGAGGTACCTTTCATGAATTATAACTCGGTCAGTTTGCCACCGAGCGACAAGTTCCGTTGTGATTTGGAATGGTCTTGAGAGGGACTATCAAGCAAAAATACAAACAGAATATCAGCTTGTCCATGGCCGAAGCTATTAGTGAAACATAGAGCAACAAGGGTCCAAAAACGAATGAAATGGGACTTGGACCAAGAATAACGGCAAGTTGGAGAAGAGATAGCAAGTTGACGTAGAACAATTATATTTAGTGCATGGTATGACCAACAAAAAAGTATATGGGGCCAAGGTGCTGGCTGGCCTCCAAAGTGGAGATATGGGCGATACAAAGTTTGTACCCAAGTATGGCAAAAACTGGTAGAGGTACCTTTCATGAATTACTGCTCAGGCTGTATGGCACTTAGCGGGACGCTTGGCTCTGGTATGGAATAGTCTTGAGTGGGACTATCAAGGAAAAATACGAACAAAAAATCACCATGTCCACGGACGAAGGTATTAGCGAAACTTAGAGCGAAATTGCGACCAAGTCGCTGGAAATGGCCCTTGGACCAAGTATACCGTCAAGGCGGTACGAGATAGCGAGTTGACGTAGAACATTTATAAGTTTGCCTACAAGAGACAAAAGTTTAGTTATATGGGGCCAACCCGCTCAGGGTTGTCCAAGTCGGTCATATGGCTGATCGAAATTTTCGACCAAGTACTGAGAAAACAGGGTAAGGTACCGTGTACCTCGAATAACTTCGGCTGTAGATGTCCGAGCGAGGCGAACGGCATAGCGTTGGAAAGGTCTTGAGGTGCTCTAGGCACCCTGAAAGTATGAGAAAGCTATCTGGAAAACTTGTGGAGATATTAGAGAAACATAGGGCCCAAAAGATACCAAGTCGCAGGAAATGGGCCCTCCATGAACACCCTAAAATCCCAATTACGGCTAAGTTGCAGGCCAGCTAGCGAAGTGAAATGTTCTAGGCATAACTAGAACACGTTAAGGCGCAACTTTTTGAATAAGAACTTTTTTCGATATCTGGTCCCCAAAGGGGGGATATGGGCGATCCAAGGACTTTTCCAAGTTTCGGTACTTTTTACGGTATCGCTCATAGCTCCGGCTGTAAGCAAGCAAATGACAATCTAAGACATGATTTGGAAAGGTATTGAGTAGTACTAACTTACGTTAGAACACAGCGAAGCGCTATCGGTTCATGGCAAGGCCGATATAAACAGTCAAAGATGAAAAATGTTGATAAAATGAACAAAAATTACCTTGGTACGCGAATAGCGGCCAGGGATGAAGAGGTACGAAGTTGGTGTAGAACAATTATAATTAGGGCTTGGTACGCTCTAAAAGTTTGCCGAAGACCGCAAAGCGCTCAGACCCATAGAAAGTGGCCATTTGGGCCGAACAGTGCATGCAAAGAGGTGAAAATGCAAAAATTGCACTTTGGGGGGCGATTTGCGGGGGGAAGGAGGGGTCGGAGGGCAAAATGTCCCTTGACCAAAAAGTCTTATCTCGTCGAGATCTACAACATTGCCGAAGACCGCAAAGCGCTAGCTCGCAATCGAAAAATCGAGAATTTGAAAATTTTCTAAGTCTTGGGCTCCCTAAGGAAAAGTTTCAAAAATCACGTTTGTCCCCAATTTTGAAGGGGAAGGAGTCGGTTCCGGGGCATGGTGTCTTCGGCAAAAAGTCTTATCTTTTTGCGTACTTTCGACTAGTTCAATAAAAATTTTTGACCCAAAATTTGTTCGGCGGACCCCTAGGTCGAAAAACCCGAAAAAAGTCGAAAAAAGTCGAAAATGTCGAAAAATGAGAAAACCTCATATTCGGACTCTACACGAGCCCCAGATATTGAAAAGTGAAATCCGCGGTCGATTTGGAACAAAAAATTGACCTAGGCAAAGTTGTATGGAGGTAGGGACCCCTGAGAAAAAAGTTTGGTCCCGAGGCTCCTTGGACCACCAAGTCCCTAGGTCGGACCAAAATCGGAAAAAATCCGACCAAAGTCGAAAGTGTCGAAAATTTTAAAAAACCCCTTTTGGGGCCCTATGGCCTCCCTAGATAATGAAAAGTGAGGTCCGCGGCCGATCCGGAAGAAAAACTTGACCTAGGCAAACTTGTATGACGGTGGGGACCCAAAAAAATTTCGATGAGTGTAGTTTAGACAGGCCGGAAAATGTATCGGTGGTCCGTATCAAGGGACGTCTTTTAGTTCCATGGGGTGGTGGTCGTCGAACAAAGTCGCCTAGGTCGACCACCAGAAAGACCAGTCGTGTTGTAATGGATGTTTTGACCACTTTACTAGGGAAACCTAGTAGGTCGAAGCAAATTTGGGGTTCGAGATGAGTTGGTGAAAGTTGGTCCAACCTAGGTGTGCTTGGTGGAGGTTGACCATGAAAGTAGAGCATGATGGGAATGACCATAACTTTGGTTCTAGATGTCGGATCGGTACACTTTCGGCAGTTTTGGAAAGGTGAAGGCCTGCTCTAGCTATGTTTCCTACCAAGCTGAGCGCCTACTAGTGACCCGGAGGAGGTATTAAGGGTCAAAGGCAAAAAGGGGTACCCTAAAGTGCGTGTGACCAAGAAAATGGGAAAAACGGTATCGCCTATAGCTCAGGCTGTATGGCTCGGATCGGAAAGCTTGGATATGCGTTGGAAAGGTCTTGACGAGCGCTAGCTATGTGTCCTACCAAGCGAAGCGCTAGGTGTTGAGCAAGTCGGTCATATTAGAGGGCAAAGGTGAAAAATGGTGGTTTAGAGGCGAAAATTCACCTTATGATCGAAAATAGCGGGCGAACGATAAGAGCTACGAACACGGCGTAGAACAATCATAAGTACGTTACCACAAGACCTAACTTTGGCCAATATAGAGCGAGAAGATCGGAGGTACCCATCAGGGTGATATGGCTGGTTCAAAGTTGGACCAAAACGAGACTTGAGAAATGGATTGAAACACGGTATCGCGAATAACTCAGGCTGTATGGAACAGATCGACAAGCTAGGGTCAGCGTTGGAAAGGTCGAACCGAGCGCTAACTATAATCCCAAACAACCGAAGCGCTAAGTGTTGAGCAAAACTGAGTTATTAAGCGACAAAGTGGAAAAATAATACCAAAATTTCCAAAAATCACACAAGACCAAGGATACCGAGCAGGCGGTAAGAGATAGCGGGTTGACGTAGAATACTTATAAGTTTGCCTCTACGAGACCTAAAAGTCGTCCATAGACAGCGAGAAGATCGGACCACTCTGGAAGGGTGATACGAGTGGTCAAAAATTGGCAAAAATGAAACATGGCTAAAATGGATTTGACTTGTGCACCGTATAGCTCCGGCTGTATGGCATGGATTGTTAAGCTAGGATATGTTTTGGAAAGGTAACACCCAGCGCTAGATACGACTAGAAGAAAGCAAAGCGCTAACTAGCATGATTTGGAAGTTATTAAGCGACAAAGTCGAAAAATGTTACCTAAATTGAAACTCGAGTACATTGGGCAAAAAAGTACAAGTTGTGAAATTTGGACTTACGAGTAAAATACCGAGCAGGCGGTAAGAGATAGCGACTTGGCGTAGAATATTCATAAGTTGGGCGTGTAAAGACGCAACTTTCATTATATGGGGCCAACCCGGTCAGGGTGCTCCAAGTCGGTCATTTGGTCGGTTTATGGTTTGTGCCGACCATGTGCTGTACCAGGTAGAGGTACTTTTCATGAATTATAACTCGGTCAGTTTGCCACCGAGCGACAAGCTGCGGTGTGTTTTGGAATGGTCTTGAGTGGGACTATCAAGCAAAAATACAAACAGAAAATCAGCTTGTCTATGGGCGAAGCTATTAGTGAAACATATGGCAAAATGGGTCCGAAAACGAATGAAATGGGACTTGGACCAAGAATAACGGCAAGTTGGAGAAGAGATAGCAAGTTGACGTAGAACATTTATATTTAGGGCATAGTATGACCAACAAAAAAGTATATGGGGCCAAGGTGCTGGCTGGCCTCCAAAGTGGAGATATGGGCGATACAAAGTTTGTACCCAAGTACGAACAAGTATGGAAAAAACAGGGTAAGGTACCAAGTACCATGAATAACTTCGGCTGTAGATGGCCGAGCGAGGCAAACGGCTCACCGTTGGAAAGGTCTCGGGGAGACCTATCTACCCTGAAAGTTTCATGAGGCTGAGTTGAAAGACCACGGAGATATTAGGTGATGATGGTCGTATTCGGGGACCAAGTCGCAGGAAATGGCACTTGACCAAAATCCCCCTTGGAAGGTGAATACCGGCTTACCGGTAAGAGATAGCGACTTGGCGTAGAATATTCATAAGTTGGGCGTGTAGAGACGCAACTTTCATTATATGGGGGCAACCCGATCAGGGTGCTCCAAGTCGGTCGTTTGGTCGGTTTATGGTTTGGGCCGACCACGTGGTGTACCAAGGTGAGGTACCTTTCATGAATTATAACTCGGTCAGTTTGCCACCGAGCGACAAGTCGCGGTGTGTTTTGGAATGGTCTTGAGTGGGACTATCAAGCAAAAATACAAACAGAAAATCAGCTTGTCCATGGCCGAAGCTATTAGTAAAACATATAGCAAAATGGGTCCAAAAACGAATGAAATGGGTCTTGGACCAAGAATAACGGCAAGTTGGAGAAGAGATAGCAAGTTGACGTAGAACAATTATATTTGGTGCATGGTATGACCAACAAAAAAGTATATGCGGCCAAGGTGCTGGCTGGCCTCCAAAGTGGAGATATGGGCGATACAAAGTTTGTACCCAAGTATGGCAAAAACTGGTAGAGGTACCTTTCATGAATTACTGCTCAGGCTGTATGGCACTTAGCGGGACGCTTGGCTCTGGTATGGAATAGTCTTGAGTGGGACTATCAAGGAAAAATACGAACAAAAAATCACCATGTCCACGGACGAAGGTATTAGCGAAACTTAAAGCGAAATTGCGACCAAGTCGCTGGAAATGGCCCTTGGACCAAGTATACCGTCAAGGCGGTACGAGATAGCGAGTTGACGTGGAATATTTATAAGTTTGCCTCCACGAGACGAAAGTTTAGTTATATGGGGCCAACCCGCTCAGGGTTGTCCAAGTCGGTCATATGGCTGATCGAAATTTTCGACCAAGTACTGAGAAAACAGGGTAAGGTACAGTGTACCTCGAATAACTTCGGCTGTAGATGTCCGAGCGAGGCGAACGGCATAGCGTTGGAAAGGTCTTGAGGTGCTCAAGGCACCCTGAAAGTATGAGAAGGCTACCTGGAAAACTCGTGGAGATATTAGAGAAACATAGGGCCCAAAAGATACCAAGTCGCAGGAAATGGACCCTCCATGAACACCCTAAAATCCCAATTACGGCTAAGTTGCAGGCCAGCTAGCGAAGTGAAATGTTCTAGGCATAACTAGAACACGTTAAGGCGCAACTTTTTGAATCAGAACTTTTTTCGATATCTGGCCCCCAAAGGGGGGATATGGTCGATCCAAGGATTTTTCCAAGTTTCGGTACTTTTTACGGTATCACTCATAGCTCCGGCTGTAAGCAAGCAAATGACAATCTAAGACATGATTTGGAAAGGTATTGAGTAGTACTAACTTACGTTAGAACACAGCGAAGCGCTATCGGTTCATGGCAAGGCCGATATAAGCAGTCAAAGATGAAAAATGTTGACAAAATGAACAAAAATTACCTTGGTACGCGAATAGCGGCCAGGGATGAAGAGGTACGAAGGTGGTGTAGAACAATTATAATTAGGGCTTGGTACGCTCTAAAAGTTTGCCGAAGACCGCAAAGCGCTCAGACCCATAGAAAGGGGTCATTTGGGCCGAACAGTGCGTGCAAAGAGGTGAAAATGCAAAAATTGCACTTTCGGGGGCGATTTGCGGGGGGAAGGAGGGGTCGGAGGGCAAAATGTCTCTTGACCAAAAAGTCTTATCTCGTCGAGATCTACAACATTGCCGAAGACCGCAAAGCGCTAGCTCGCAATCGAAAAATCGAGATTTTGAAAATTTTCTAAGTCTTTGGCTCCCTAAGGAAAAGTTTCAAAAATCACGTTTGTCCCCTATTTTGAAGGGGAAGGAGTCGGTTCCGGGGCATGGTGTCTTCGGCAAAAAGTCTTATCTTTTTGCGTACTTTCGACTAGTTCAATAAAAATTTTTGACCCAAAATTTGTTCGGCGGACCCCTAGGTCGAAAAACCCGAAAAAAGTCGAAAAAAGTCGAAAATGTCGAAAAATGAGAAAACCTCATATTCGGACTCTACACGAGCCCCAGATATTGAAAAGTGAAATCCGCGGTCGATTTGGAACAAAAAATTGACCTAGGCAAAGTTGTATGGAGGTAGGGACCCCTGAGAAAAAAGTTTGGTCCCGAGGCTCCTTGGACCACCAAGTCCCTAGGTCGGACCAAAATCGGAAAAAATCCGACCAAAGTCGAAAGTGTCGAAAATTTTAAAAAACCCCTTTTGGGGCCCTATGGCCTCCCTAGATAATGAAAAGTGAGGTCCGCGGCCGATCCGGAAGAAAAACTTGACCTAGGGAAACTTGTATGACGGTGGGGACCCAAAAAAATTTCGATGAGTGTAGTTTAGACAGGCCGGAAAATGTATCGGTGGTCCGTATCAAGGGACGTCTTTTAGTTCCATGGGGTGGTGGTCGTCGAACAAAGTCGCCTAGGTCGACCACCAGAAAGACCAGTCGTGTTGTAATGGATGTTTTGACCACTTTACTAGGGAAACCTAGTAGGTCGAAGCAAATTTGGGGTTCGAGATGAGTTGGTGAAAGTTGGTCCAACCTAGGTGTGCTTGGTGGAGGTTGACCATGAAAGTAGAGCATGATGGGAATGACCATAACTTTGGTTCTAGATGTCGGATCGGTACACTTTCGGCAGTTTTGGAAAGGTGAAGGCCTGCTCTAGCTATGTTTCCTACCAAGCTGAGCGCCTACTAGTGACCCGGAGGAGGTATTAAGGGTCAAAGGCAAAAAGGGGTACCCTAAAGTGCGTGTGACCAAGAAAATGGGAAAAACGGTATCGCCTATAGCTCAGGCTGTATGGCTCGGATCGGAAAGCTTGGATATGCGTTGGAAAGGTCTTGACGAGCGCTAGCTATGTGTCCTACCAAGCGAAGCGCTAGGTGTTGAGCAAGTCGGTCATATTAGAGGGCAAAGGTGAAAAATGGTGGTTTAGAGGCGAAAATTCACCTTATGATCGAAAATAGCGGGCGAACGATAAGAGCTACGAACACGGCGTAGAACAATCATAAGTACGTTACCACAAGACCTAACTTTGGCCAATATAGAGCGAGAAGATCGGAGGTACCCATCAGGGTGATATGGCTGGTTCAAAGTTGGACCAAAACGAGACTTGAGAAATGGATTGAAACACGGTATCGCGAATAACTCAGGCTGTATGGAACGGATCGACAAGCTTAGATCAGTGTTGGAAAGGTCGAACCGAGCGCTAACTATAATCCCAAACAACCGAAGCGCTAAGTGTTGAGCAAAACTGAGTTATTAAGCGACAAAGTGGAAAAATAATACCAAAATGGCCAAAAATCACACAAGACCAAGAATACCGAGCAAGCGGTAAGAGATAGCGGGTTGACGTAGAATACTTATAAGTTTGCCTCTACGAGACCTAAAAGTCGTCCATAGAAAGCGAGAAGATCGGACCACTCTGGAAGGGTGATACGAGTGGTCAAAAATTAGCAAAAATGAAACATGGCTAAAATGGATTTGACTTGTGCACCATGTAGCTCCGGCTGTATGGCATGGATTGTAGAGCTAGGATATGTTTTGGAAAGGTAACACCCAGCGCTAGATACGACTAGAAGAAAGCAAAGCGCTTACTAGCATGATTTGGAAGTTATTAAGCGTCAAAGTCGAAAAATGTTACCAAAATTGAAACTCGAGTACATTGGGCCAAAAAGTACAAGTTGTGAAATTTGGACTTACGAGTAAAATACCGAGCAGGCGGTAAGAGATAGAGACTTGGTGTAGAACAATTATAAGTTGGGCATGTTATAACCTATATTTGGCCCGAACATAGTCTCGAGATCGGTGGTACCTAAAAGGGTGGTACAGGTGTTAGATGGTTTTCCCAGAGCATAAGCTCCACATGATATGGAAAACGGGAAACATCATAACTTCGGCTGTATGGCATGGAATGGAACGAACAAGGTATCGATGGAAAGAGAAAAGGTAGCGCTAACTATAATTCCTTCCAAGCAAAGCGCTAGCATGTGACCGTTTGGGTGTTATTGTGAGTCAAAGTCTGAAATTGTTACCACGAGAGGCGAAAATCCAACTAAGTCCATGAATACCGGGCTGGCGGTAAGAGATACGGCTTGGCCGTAGAACATTTATAAGTTGGCCAAGACAAGGCCTAAGTTTCGTCCATAGACGACAAGAAGATCGAAGATACCTGAAGGTGAGATATGGGCGTCCCAAAGTGGGCCTTTGAAAAAGTGACAAACTTCCCTTATAACAGCATACACCAAATATCTCTGGCTCTATGGCACCGAATAAGAAGTTGAGCTCAGCGACAGAAAGGTGATAGTCAGCGCTAAATATCATACGAACAGAGTGAAGCGCTAAAGGGAAAGGATCTTGGTGATATAAGGTGACAAAGTCGAGAAAAGTTGCCTCAAAATCATGAAAAATGTGAAAAAATGGCTAAGTCCCGGGTGCCTTAAGGGCAGGTTAATCGAATGTACCGAGCTGGCGGTACGAGATAGAGACTTGGTGTAGAACAATTATATGTTTGGCATAGCAAGACCTACATTCGGCCAATACAAAGTGAGAAGATCAAAGATACCCGCAAGGGTGATATTGGTGTCCAAAGGAAAAAAGCACTAAGTCTTGGGAAACTTATATGAAGAAAAAGGACCCTGATGGGTCATATGGGATGGATCGAAAAATCGGCTAAGTCCCAAAATGGGGATGTCAGAACTACACTCATGTGTTACCACATCAAGCAAGGCAAACTTATATGAAGCAAAGGACCCTGATGGGTCATATGGTATTGATCGAAAAATCGGCTAAGTCCCAAAATGGGGATGTCAGAACTACACTCAAATGTTACCACACCAAGCAAGGCAAACTTATATGAAGCAAAGGACCCTGATGGGTCATATGGTATTGATTGAAAAATCGGCTAAGTCCCAAAATGGGGATGTCAGAACTACACTCAAATGTTACCACACCAAGCAAGGCAAACTTATATGAAGCAAAGGACCCTGATGGGTCATATGGTATTTTACGAAAAATCGGCTAAGTCCCAAAATGGGGATGTCAGAACTACACTCAAATGTTACCACACCAAGCAAGGCAAACTTATATGAAGCAAAGGACCCTGATGGGTCATATGGTATGGATCGAAAAATCGGCTAAGTCCCAAAATGGGGATGTCAGAACTACACTCAAATGTTACCACACCAAGCAAGGCAAACTTATATGAAGCAAAGGACCCTGATGGGTCATATGGTATTTTACGAAAAATCGGCTAAGTCCCAAAATGGGGATGTCAGAACTACACTCAAATGTTACCACACCAAGCAAGGCAAACTTATATGAAGGAAAGGACCCTGATGGGTCATATGGTATTTTACGAAAAATCGGCTAAGTCCCAAAATGGGGATGTCAGAACTACACTCAAATGTTACCACACCAAGCAAGGCAAACTTATATGAAGGAAAGGACCCTGATGGGTCATATGGTATTTTACGAAAAATCGGCTAAGTCCCAAAATGGGGATGTCAGAACTACACTCAAATGTTACCACACCAAGCAAGGCAAACTTATATGAAGGAAAGGACCCTGATGGGTCATATGGTATTTTACGAAAAATCGGCTAAGTCCCAAAATGGGGATGTCAGAACTACACTCAAATGTTACCACACCAAGCAAGGCAAACTTATATGAAGGAAAGGACCCTGATGGGTCATATGGTATTTTACGAAAAATCGGCTAAGTCCCAAAATGGGGATGTCAGAACTACACTCAAATGTTACCACACCAAGCAAGGCAAACTTATATGAAGGAAAGGACCCTGATGGGTCATATGGTATTTTACGAAAAATCGGCTAAGTCCCAAAATGGGGATGTCAGAACTACACTCAAATGTTACCACACCAAGCAAGGCAAACTTATATGAAGGAAAGGACCCTGATGGGTCATATGGTATTTTACGAAAAATCGGCTAAGTCCCAAAATGGGGATGTCAGAACTACACTCAAATGTTACCACACCAAGCAAGGCAAACTTATATGAAGGAAAGGACCCTGATGGGTCATATGGTATTTTACGAAAAATCGGCTAAGTCCCAAAATGGGGATGTCAGAACTACACTCAAATGTTACCACACCAAGCAAGGCAAACTTATATGAAGGAAAGGACCCTGATGGGTCATATGGTATGGATCGAAAAATCGGCTAAGTCCCAAAATGGGGATGTCAGAACTACACTCAAATGTTACCACACCAAGCAAGGCAAACTTATATGAAGGCAAGGACCCTGATGGGTCATATGGTATTTTACGAAAAATCGGCTAAGTCCCAAAATGGGGATGTCAGAACTACACTCAAATGTTACCACACCAAGCAAGGCAAACTTATATGAAGCAAAGGACCCTGATGGGTCATATGGTATTGATTGAAAAATCGGCTAAGTCCCAAAATGGGGATGTCAGAACTACACTCAAATGTTACCACACCAAGCAAGGCAAACTTATATGAAGCAAAGGACCCATATGGGTCATATGGTATTGATTGAAAAATCGGCTAAGTCCCAAAATGGGGATGTCAGAACTACACTCAAATGTTACCACACCAAGCAAGGCAAACTTATATGAAGCAAAGGACCCATATGGGTCATATGGTATTTTACGAAAAATCGGCTAAGTCCCAAAATGATGATGTCAGAACTACACTAAAATGTTACCATACCAAGCAAGGCAAACTTATATGAAGGAAAGGACCCATATGGGTCATATGGTATTTTACGAAAAATCGGCTAAGTCCCAAAATGAGGATGTCAGAACTACACTAAAAAGTTACCACACCAAGCAAGGCAAACTTATATGAAGGAAAGGACCCATATGGGTCATATGGTATTTTACGAAAAATCGGCTAAGTCCCAAAATGAGGATGTCAGAACTACACTAAAAAGTTACCACACCAAGCAAGGCAAAGTACCTAGGTGAACCCTAGGAAGAAACACGGACCAAGTCAGATGGCCTAAGTCAATAGAACAAGTGACCTAGGCAAAGTTGTATGACGGTGAGGACCCTGAAAAATCTGGTTAGTGTAGTTTAGACAGGGGAGGTTTTTGGGTCGGCTGAACCTCCTTATTTTGGGTTTTGACCTCCTCAAGAAGCTACACCTAGGCAAACTGCCTAGGGTGAAAGTGCGAAGACCAATCGAATAGTAAGACAAGTTTTGACCGATCGCCCTAGGCAAGCTTGTATGAAGAAAGGAACCCTATGGGTCATATGGAAATACATGAAAAATCGGCTAAGTCCCAAAATTGGGATGTCTGAACTACACTAAAAAGTTACCACAGCAAGCAAGGCAAAGTACCTAGGTGAACCCTAGGAAGAAACACGGACCAAGTCAGATGGCCTAAGTCAAGAGAACAAGTGACCTAGGCAAAGTTGTATGACGGTGAGGACCCTGAAAAATCTGGTTAGTGTAGTTTAGACAGGGGAGGTTTTTGGGTCGGCTGAACCTCCTTATTTTGGGTTTTGACCTCCTCAAGAAGCTACACCTAGGCAAACTGCCTAGGGTGAAAGTGCGAAGACCAATCGAATAGTAAGACAAGTTTTGACCGATCGCCCTAGGCAAGCTTGTATGAAGAAAGGGACCCTATGGGTCATATGGAAATACATGAAAAATCGGCTAAGTCCCAAAATTGGGATGTCTGAACTACACTAAAAAGTTACCACAGCAAGCAAGGCAAAGTACCTAAGTGAACCCTAGGAAGAAACACGGACCAAGTCAGATGGCCTAAGTCAAGAGTACAAGTGACCTAGGCAAAGTTGTATGGCGCTGAGGACCCTGAAAAATCGGGTTAGTGTAGTTCAGACAGGGGAGGTTTCTGGGTCGGCTGAACCTCCTTATTTCGGGTTTTGGCCTCCTCAAGAAGACAGACCTAGGCAAACTGCCTAGGGTGAAAGTGCGAAGACCAATCGAATAGTAAGACAAGTTTTGACCGATCGCCCTAGGCAAGCTTGTATGAAGAAAGGGACCCTATGGGTCATATGGAAATACATGAAAAATCGGCTAAGTCCCAAAATTGGGATGTCTGAACTACACTAAAAAGTTACCACATCAAGCAAGGCAAAGTACCTAGGTGAACCCTAGGAAGAAACACGGACCAAGTCAGATGGCCTAAGTCAAGAGTACAAGTGACCTAGGCAAAGTTGTATGGCGCTGAGGACCCTGAAAAATCGGGTTAGTGTAGTTCAGACAGGGGAGGTTTCTGGGTCGGCTGAACCTCCTTATTTCGGGTTTTGGCCTCCTCAAGAAGACAGACCTAGGCAAAGTGCCTAGGGTGAAAGTGCGAAGACCAATCGAATAGTAAGACAAGTTTTGACCGATCGCCCTAGGCAAGCTTGTATGAAGAAAGGGACCCTATGGGTCATATGGAAATACATGAAAAATCGGCTAAGTCCCAAAATTGGGATGTCTGAACTACACTAAAAAGTTACCACATCAAGCAAGGCAAAGTACCTAGGTGAACCCTAGGAAGAAACACGGACCAAGTCAGATGGCCTAAGTCAAGAGTACAAGTGACCTAGGCAAAGTTGTATGGCGCTGAGGACCCTGAAAAATCGGGTTAGTGTAGTTCAGACAGGGGAGGTTTCAGGGTCGGCTGGACCTCCTTATTTCGGGTTTTGGCCTCCTCAAGAAGACAGACCTAGGCGAATTGCCTAGGGTGAAACTGCGAAGACCAATCGAATAGTAAGACAAGTTTTGACCGATCGCCCTAGGCAAGCTTGTATGAAGAAAGGGACCCTTAGGGTCATATGGAAATTCATGAAAAATCGGCTAAGTCCCAAAATTGGGATGTCAGAACTACACTAAAAAGTTACCACATCAAGCAAGGCAAAGTACCTAGGTGAACCCTAGGAAGAAACACGGACCAAGTCAGATGGCCTAAGTCAAGAGTATAAGTGACCTAGGCAAAGTTGTATGGCGCTGAGGACCCTGAAAAATCGGGTTAGTGTAGTTAAGACAGGGGAGGTTTCAGGGTCGGCCAGACCTCCTTATTTCGGGTTTTGGCCTCCTCAAGAAGACAGACCTAGGCGAATTGCCTAGGGTGAAACTGCGAAGACCAATCGAATAGTAAGACAAGTTTTGACCGATCGCCCTAGGCAAGCTTGTATGAAGAAAGGGACCCTATGGGTCATGTGGAAATATACGAAAAATCGGCTAAGTCCCAAAATTGGGATGTCAGAACTACACTATAAAGTTACCACATTAGCAAGGCAGACTTGTATGAAGAACGGGACCCTGGTGAAAGTAGCAAATATCCCAAACCGAACATGAATATTATACACACAAGAGTACGAACATAAAGGAACACGGACCAAGCGTACCGAGAGAATCGGTACTATAGAGCCCTCGTGGTTCTACACAAAGACTTTATGTTCGGGGTTCACACCCCAAATCGAACGTGGAATTTACTTTCTGATGGTCATGCGGTCGTCCAAAGGGGTCTAGTATCCTGGGATGACAAGCATCACGGGCACAGCTCGTATCAAAACAGTCGAAGAGGCCCGCGAAAGCTTGCTTTCCATGGCTATGCGATGCACAAATTGAGTTTACTCACCGTAGTATAAAACGAACGAACCGAACCTATCCGAGTAGGGATAATGGGCGCAGTAACATACTTCTGTGACCCAGCGAGAGTTGAACGAGGTGACATGAACTGTCAGTGGCTTATATCAGATGGGATACATACATGAGATTGCTTTCAAATCTACACTCGAAAACCTAACCAAGTAAAAGCGAACGTGGGAAGGATTCGAAACCGGTCACGAAATCTTAAGCTGGAAAGAGTCATCACTATGGATACATATTATGCGAAACCAATCAAGTGCTCAGTACTGATCCAAAACCTAAGAGCACTAGTGAACACCTTATTCTCACCCTAGTTCACATCCAAGTGATCGACCACGTGTGTGAAGCAAAGACCAATCGAATTCCTCAATGAACCGAACACTATGAACAAATGGCCAGAAACGTTATAACTATCCAAACATCCTACTATCTAGCGAAAGTCATCACGATGGAACCATACAATGATCTTAACCTATAGCGCTCACCTATTCCTACCCAGAGTGCAAGTGAACAGATTGCCCACCCTTACCAGTTCACAACCACGTGATCGACTAACATACCGAGGTTACCACAAGTCAAAGTTATACGTTTACAAGCGCAAGACCAATCGAAAACCCCGAAAGCAATCTCGACCCAAAATGTATTATCCGTGAGTGTAGTCGAGTCTCGTACTCGTCATCTGTAATCGTCGGATAGAATATCCAGTACACGGTTGTCTTTCCAAATGAAATCTACATACAGAACTCGCTCTTGGCAAATGGGTGGCATTGGCGCAATCAGGAGCGAGTTCCCGTCCGGGTGCCAAGTGATTGGCAAATGTCTGGGGGAAAGCAACCATATATTGATTTGTCTGTTAGTGTACTGGGTGTTTGAGGTATGTAGTATCCACGCTTGGTTGGGTGTGTCAGAGGACCGTGAATGCGTTCGCAACCCCAATTGGGGTACATCGGGAATGATTTTGTGGAACCGATGTGCCCGGCACACACTAAGTTTTGTTGCAAGTTAATAGTGTGCCATGTCCGGGGGGGTTGTGATTAAACTCTGGTGAATTGCGTACTGTGGTGATTGGGGTATGAAAGCCCCGCAGTTGCAATGATCGGACGCGCCTAGCGTGTCCTTTAGTTGATGGTAGGGAAATGAAGGCCCTTGTCAGCTCACCTAAGTATTCATGGAAGTTTGGCATAAGGTCGCTGTGGTAGGGGTATGAAGGCCCCGTCAGCGCATGCACAATCGGGCGCACGAGCGCTTAGCGGAGTCGAATGCCGCTCAAGTGCCTGTCCGGTGCATCGGGTGTGTGTGTGATACGAGGGCAATGAGGTTCGCACGGGGGCTCGCCTCCCGTGTGCTACCGGACTTGACAACATATAGAACGTGGTGTTTGCTCCTCCGGGTGCAATGGGACAATGAACATTCGAACGCAAAGTCGGAATTCTGGTTGATCCTACCAGTAATATACGCTCGTCTCAAAGGTTAAGCCATGCATGTCTAAGTACAAACAGATTTAATGTGAAACCGCATAAGGCTCAGTATAACAGCTATAATTTACGAGATCATCAACCTAGTTACTTGGATAACTGTGGAAAATCTAGAGCTAATACATGCAACATGCCAGGACCCTCGCGGGAACTGGTGCACTTATTAGTCAAACCAATCGCGGGTTCTCCGTGTCATTGAGTTGAAGTCTGGATAATGATGCTGATCGTATGGTCTCGCACCGACGACAGATCTCGCAAATATCTGCCCTATCAACTATGGATGGTAGTATAGAGGACTACCATGGTTGCAACGGGTAACGGGGAATCAGGGTTCGATTCCGGAGAGGGAGCCTGAGAAATGGCTACCACATCCAAGGAAGGCAGCAGGCGCGTAAATTACCCAATCCCGGGACGGGGAGGTAGTGACGAGAAATAACAATATGAAACTCTTTAATGATGTTTCATAATTGGAATGAGTAGAGCATAAATCCTTCTACGAGGATCAAGTGGAGGGCAAGTCTGGTGCCAGCAGCCGCGGTAATTCCAGCTCCACTAGCGTATATTAAAATTGTTGCGGTTAAAACGTTCGAAGTTGATACTTGTCCAACACAGTCCGGCTCCGCCGACCCGGTCAACCCGTGGTCGGTGGGCCAAGTCGGAATCTGGTTGCGACTCAATGGTGTGGTAGGGCACCAAGTCTGTGTCATGGTGTGCCCTTCAACGGGTGCAAGTGTAACATAGAGCTCGACCGCTCACGTTTACCTTGAACAAATTAGAGTGCTTAAAGCAGGGTGCCCAAACGCCCTAGAATAATCTTGCATGGAATAATGGAATACGACCTTGGTCTAATCTTTCATTGGTTTGTACTCAGACCGGAGGTAATGATTAACAGAAGTAGTTGGGGACACTAGTATTACGGCGCGAGAGGTGAAATTCGTAGACCGTCGTAAGACTAACTAAAGCGAAGGCATTTGTCAAGGATGCTTTCTTTAATCAAGAACGAAAGTTAGAGGATCGAAGGCGATTAGATACCGCCCTAGTTCTAACCGTAAACGATGCCAACTAGCAATTGGGAGACGCTACAACCAGGTGCTCTCAGTAGCTTCCGGGAAACCAAAGTCAGGTTCCGGGGGAAGTATGGTTGCAAAGTTGAAACTTAAAGGAATTGACGGAAGGGCACCACAATGAAATGGAGCTTGCGGTTCAATTTGACTCAACACGGGAAAACTTACCAGGTCCGAACTTATGGAGGTGAGACAGATTAATAGCTCTTTCTCAAATTTAAGGGTAGTGGTGCATGGCCGTTCTTAGTTCGTGGATTGATTTGTCTGGTTAATTCCGATAACGAACGTGACTCACATATGCTAACTAGAACGCAGTCAGCGTTAATGCGTCGATGCCGATTGGAACGGGTTAGGACCTTTCGGTGGAGTATGACCTGACACCTTCGCTGTTCGTGTGCGCAAGTGCACTTACGGTACGCTGCTTAGCAGGACAATTTGTGTTTAGCAAAATGAGATCGAGCGATAACAGGTCCGTGATGCCCTTAGATGTTCTGGGCTACACGCGTGCTACAATGTGGGTAGCAGCGTGTCTCCTATTCCGAGAGGAACGGGAAATCACTCAAATACTCACTTAGTAGGGATTATGGATTGCAATGGTCCATATGAACTCGGAACTTCTAGTAAGTGCTGGTCATCAGCCAGCGTTGAATACGTCCCTGCCCTTTGTACACACCGCCCGTCGCTACTACCGATGGATTATTTAGTGAGGTCTTTGGAGATGATCGTTCGCTGGATCCTCGTGAACCGCGTCTGCTTTATCGAAGTTGACCGAACTTGATGATTTAGAGGAAGTAAAAGTCGTAACAAGGTTTCCGTAGGTGAACCTGCGGAAGGATCATTAGTGGCCAAGTGATCCTTCCAGAAGTCCGAACCTGCGGGTTGAGACTTCGGCACAAGTTGCCATATGATAATTGACGAAACACTATAGAAGTCCGAACCTGCGGGTTGAGACTCAGGCACAAGTTGCCATATGAAAGTTGACGAAACACTAACAAGTCCGAACCTGCGGGTTGAGACTTAGGCACACGTTGCCTTATACATGACTTCGAACAAATACACAAGTCCGAACCTGCGGGTTGAGACTTAGGCACAAGTTGCCTTATACATGACTTCGAACAAATACACAAGTCCGAACCTGCGGGTTGAGACTTAGGCACAAGTTGCCATATGAAAGTTGACGAAACACTAACAAGTCCGAACCTGCGGGTTGAGACTTAGGCACACGTTGCCTTATACATGACTTCGAACAAATACACAAGTCCGAACCTGCGGGTTGAGACTTAGGCACAAGTTGCCTTATACATACATTGGCCAAATAAACAGAAGTCCGAACCTGCGGGTTGAGACTTAGGCACAAGTTGCCATATTATATTCGATCAAACACTAAGTAGTCCGAACCTGCGGGTTGAGACTCAAGACCGTAACAAGATGTCACTATACAAGTCCGAACCTAAGGGTTGAGACTTAATGCGATCTAGATACCAAGTTGACATCCAATACCTGTTGAGCAAAACCAAAGATTCCCTGTTCTCGAATGATTACACTATATAACAGGGAATCATGAAGAAATCAAGCAAGCGTGAAACAAAGTCATCACTTGGGCATGCTCGATAGCCAACCACATGACCTTAACCTAAGAGAGCATGCAAACCACATGATACCTATAAACGATTAACCCGCCCTAGTTCAATCGTTCACCAAGTGATGACTTCAGTATGGCTAAGAGAAAAACTTTTAAATGGGAAAAACTCTAAGTCCGAACCTCCGGGTTGAGACTTCCGCGTAGGAGGTGCGCCCACCTCCTATCCGAAAGATGATGAATCAGGGGTGTTCGGTCAGCAATGGTCGGATGCCCCGTCGTAGTCCAACTATGACAATCAAAGTCAAGACCTCCGGGTTGAGACTTTCCGCGAGTACAAGCATAAAGGAACACGGACCAAGCCGTACCGAGAGAATCGGTACTAGAGCCCTCGTGGTTCTACATTGAGAGAGCCCTCGTGGTTCTCATTAGGGGCTTTATGCAAGTCGTACTCAATACTGTGGTGTGAAGTATAAAGTATAGTCCTCGCCTGGTCCACGCTGCTTCGGCGGTCCTGGGTAAGATAGTTAATTCTAGCTTGCCCTATAGTGGAATGAGGACACTTAATGCTTCGTCTTTAAGCGGCGGCTAGACTCCTCCTCACGGGGAACGAGTTGACGCGCACAGCGGCGGCTTACGCACTATGGCAATCATGGATGCCTGAAGATTCCGTGAAGTTCTCCCCTGGTCCACGCTGCCTCGGCAGTCCTGGGTAAAATGGAATATTTCCAGCTTGCCCTATAGTGGAAGAGGACTATCCAACAATACAAAGTCAAGACCTCCGGGTTGAGACTTCCGCGTCGGTGGTGTCGCGCACCGCCTATCCGAAAGATGGTGTAACAGGGGTGTTCGATCAGCAATGGTCGGATGCCCCGTCATAGTCCAACTATGACAACCAAAGTCAAGACCTCCGGGTTGAGACTTTCCGCGTCCGGAGGTACGCGTACCGCCTACCCGAAAGATGGTGTGCTTCTGGGGTATTCGATGAGTCGGATACCCCGTCGTAGTCCAACTATGACAATCAAAGTCAAGACCTCCGGGTTGAGACTTCCGCGTCCGGAGGTACGCGTACCGCCTACCCGAAAGATGGTGTGCTTCTGGGGTATTCGATGAGTCGGATACCCCGTCGTAGTCCAACTATGACAATCAAAGTCAAGACCTCCGGGTTGAGACTTCCGCGTCCGGAGGTACGCGTACCGCCTACCCGAAAGATGGTGAATCAGGGGTGTTCGATCAGAAATGGTCGGATGCCCCGTCGTAGTCCAACTATGACAATCAAAGTCAAGACCTCCGGGTTGAGACTTTCTAAGAGTACAAGCATAAAGGAACACGGACCAAGCCGTACCGAGAGAATCGGTACTAGAGCCCTCGTGGTTCTACATTGAGAGAGCCCTCGTGGTTCTCATTAGGGGCTTTATGCAAGTCGTACTCAATACTGTGGTGTGAAGTATAAAGTATAGAGTCCTCCACTGGTCCACGCTGCTCCGGCGGTCCTGGGTAAGATAGTTCATTCTAGCTTGCCCTATGTGGAAGAGGACTCAATACCCTACCTGTTGAGCTTGAAACAAAGTCATCACTTGGGCATGCTCATATTGCCATACACAATTACATTATATTCGAATGAGCATGCAAGCGACCCTATATAGACCGAACCAAAACGATAGATACCGCCGTAGTTCACCCCCACCAAGTGATGACTTCAGTATGGCTAGTGTGTGAAGTATAAAGTATAGTCCTCCCCTGGTCCACACTGCTTCGGCGGTCCTGGGTAAGATAGTTAGTTCTAGCTTGCCCTATGTGGAAGAGGACACAATACTTAATACTTAGAGTACAAGCATAAAGGAACACGGACCAAGCCGTACCGAGAGAATCGGTACTAGAGCCCTCGCGGTTCTACATTGTGAGCCCTCGTGGTTCAAACTAGATACTTTATGCAAGGCGTACTCAAAACTGTGGTGTGAAGTATAAAGTATAGTCCTCATCTGGTCCACGCTGCTTCGGCGGTCCTGGGTAAGATAGTTAGTTCTAGCTTGCCCTATGTGGAAGAGGACACAATACTTAATACTGTGGTGTAATGGACAAGGTATAGTCCTCCACTGGTCCACGCTGCTCCGGCGGTCCTGGGTAAGATAGTTCATTCTAGCTTGCCCTATGTGGAAGAGGACTCAATACCCTACCTGTTGAGCTTGAAACAAAGTCATCACTTGGGCATGCTCATATTGCCATACAATATTCCATTATCTACTAATGAGCATGCAGCTATATGATTATAACCTGTAAACGATTACCCCGCCGTAGTTCAGCGCTTCAACCAAGTGATGACTTCAGTATGGCTAGTGTGTGAAGTATAAAGTATAGTCCTCCCCTGGTCCACACTGCTTCGGCGGTCCTGGGTAAGATAGTTAGTTCTAGCTTGCCCTATGTGGAAGAGGACACCATACTTAATACTGTGGTGTAATGAACAAAGTATAGTCCTCCACTGGTCCACGCTGCTTCGGCGGTCCTGGGTAAGATAGTTAGTTCTAGCTTGCCCTATGTGGAAGAGGGCATACAAGACAAAGTATAGTTCTCCCCTGGTCCACGCTGCTTCGGCGGTCCTGGGTAAGATAGTTAATTCTAGCTTGCCCTATGTGGAAGAGAGCATACATGAACCAAGAACGAAGGTTATGATCGAGGAATGATTCGACAACTAACCGATGGTATGAAATGTGAAGAATTCAAGCAAGCACACAATCAAGTCATCACTTGGGCATGCTCGATAGCCAACCCTATGACATTAACCTAGTAGAGCATGCGAAAACCAATATATATGTAAACGATGCCCCTCCCTAGTTCAGCGCTTCAACCAAGTGATGACTTCAGAATGGCTAAATCAAATCGGTTCAAAACATACCATCGGTACCCTATTGAAACACACAAGTCGATATCAAACCTCATGATTGTGTAGTCCTCCACTGGTCCACACTGCTCCGGCGGTCCTGGGTAAGATAGTTCATTCTAGCTTGCCCTATGTGGAAGAGGGCACATTACTCAATACTGTGGTGTTATGAACAAAGTATAGTCCTCCACTGGTCCACGCTGCTTCGGCGGTCCTGGGTAAGATAGTTAGTTCTAGCTTGCCCTATGTGGAAGAGGGCATACAAGACAAAGTATAGTTCTCCCCTGGTCCACGCTGCTTCGGCGGTCCTGGGTAAGATAGTTAATTCTAGCTTGCCCTATGTGGAAGAGAGCATACATGAACCAAGAACGAAGGTTATGATCGAGGAATGATTCGACAACTAACCGATGGTATGAAATGTGAAGAATTCAAGCAAGCACACAATCAAGTCATCACTTGGGCATGCTCGATAGCCAACCTCATGACATTAACCTAGTAGAGCATGCGAAAACCAATATATATGTAAACGATGCCTCCCTAGTTCAGCGCTTCAACCAAGTGATGACTTCAGAATGGCTAAATCAAATCGGTTCAAAACATACCATCGGTACCCTATTGAAACACACAAGTCGATATCAAACCTCTTAATTGTGTAGTCCTCCACTGGTCCACGCCGCTGCGGCGGTCCTGGGTAAGATAGTTCATTCTAGCTTGCCCTATGTGGAAGAGGGCACATTACTCAATACTGTGGTGTTATGAACAAAGTATAGTCCTCCTCTGGTCCACGCTGCTTCGGCGGTCCTGGGTAAGATAGTTAATTCTAGCTTGCCCTATGTGGAAGAGGGCATACAAGACAAAGTATAGTTCTCCCCTGGTCCACGCTGCTTCGGCGGTCCTGGGTAAGATAGTTAATTCTAGCTTGCCCTATGTGGAAGAGAGCATACATGAACCAAGAACGAAGGTTATGATCGAGGAATGATTCGACAACTAACCGATGGTATGAAATGTGAAGAATTCAAGCAAGAACACAATCAAGTCATCACTTGGGCATGCTCGATAGCCAACCTCATGACATTAACCTAGTAGAGCATGCGAAAACCAATATATATGTAAACGATGCCTCCCTAGTTCAGCGCTTCAACCAAGTGATGACTTCAGAATGGCTAAATCAAATCGGTTCAAACCATACCATCGGTATCCTATTGAAACACACAAGTCGATATCAAACCTCATGATTGTGTAGTCCTCCACTGGTCCACGCCGCTTCGGCCGTCCTGGGTAAAATGGAACATTCCAGCTTGCCCTATGTGGAAGAGGGCACATTACTCAATACTGTGGTGTGAAGTATAAAGTTCAGTTCTCCCCTGGTCCACGCTGCTTCGGCGGTCCTGGGTAAGATAGTTCATTCTAGCTTGCCCTATGTGGAAGAGGACACTTAATACTTCGTCTCTAAGCGGCGGCTTGACTCCTCCCTACGGGGAACGGGTTTACGCGCACAGCGGCGGCTTACGCACTATGGCAGTCATGGATGCCTTACGTTTCTATGAAAAGTGTGTTCCTCCCCTGGTCCACGCTGCTTCGGCAGTCCTGGGTAAGATAGTTAGTTCTAGCTTGCCCTATGTGAAAGAGGACACGTAGACTTACTGTGGTGTGAAGTATAAAGTTCAGTTCTCCCCTGGTCCACGCCGCTTCGGCCGTCCTGGGTAAAATGGATTCATCCAGCTTGCCCTATGTGGAATGAGGACACTTTATGCTTCGTCTCTAAGCGGCGGCTTGCTCCTCCCTACGGGGAACGGGTATACGCGCACAGCGGCGGCTTACGTTATGGCAGTCATGGATGCCTTACGTTTCCATGAAAAGTGTGTTCCTCCCCTGGTCCACGCTGCTTCGGCAGTCCTGGGTAAGATAGTTAGTTCTAGCTTGCCCTATGTGGAAGAGGACACGTAGACTTACTGTGGTGTGAAGTATAAGGTTCAGTTCTCCCCTGGTCCACGCCGCTTCGGCCGTCCTGGGTAAAATGGATTAATCCAGCTTGCCCTATGTGGAATGAGGACACTTTATGCTTCGTCTCTAAGCGGCGGCTTGCTCCTCCCTACGGGGAACGGGTATACGCGCACAGCGGCGGCTTACGCAAGTTAGTCACCCTCGGCAGTGGATCACTCGGCTCATGGATCGATGAAGACCGCAGCTAACTGCGCGTCATAATGTGAACTGCAGGACACATGAACATTGATAAGTTGAACGCATATTGCACGTCGTGGGAACCTACCATGATGTACAGATGACTGAGCGCTTATATTTGAGAAATGTATCGCATACATTTAACTACGCCGTGACACCCGTCACGAGACGTGCACCATGATGTTAACTAGGGTCGCGACGACCCGCTAGCATTAAAGAACCCGTGGTTTACAATATACTGGCATTGGAATTCGAAGTATTTAGAGCGTCCGTGTTCCCGCGTGAGGCGGAAGTACGAGGAGAAGGCGTGCTTGTGGTGTCTGTGGTGGTGTTTACTGATGTCTAGCTTCAGCTTATTTATTTATTTAAATAGAAGCGAAGATGTCAAAGTAGCGTCGAAGCAGCAGCGGTAGCACAAATGATTCAAGTATGGAAGTTGACCAAAGGAACACAAACAAACTAGCGTATGGGCAATGGAAGGTATCAGTGAGTTAAACCACACGCGGGCTAACAGCCCGTTAACCGAGTCCAACGGTACATATTGGACATTGAAACAAAGTAGTCGCAAGCCAGATGTGACGATAACAACCGCAAGGTACATAAGCCTCAGTTCATGTGTGACAACCCCCTGAATTTAAGCATATTAATAAGGGGAGGAAAAGAAACCAACCGGGATTCCCTGAGTAGCTGCGAGCGAAACGGGAGAAGCTCAGCACGTAGGGGTGGCGGCCAGTCCGTCTATCCGATTCCGTGTACTGGTGCGTCTCACTATCCGTCATCTTAGCGCTTTTCAAGTCCAACTTGAATGTGGCTCAGAACCCATAGAGGGTGATAGGCCCGTAGAACAGCGCCCGTTGGATGATGGACCGAGCGTGCCATGGAGTCGTGTTGCTTGATAGTGCAGCACTAAGTGGGAGGTAAACTCCTTCTAAAGCTAAATACAACCATGAGACCGATAGTAAACAAGTACCGTGAGGGAAAGTTGAAAAGCACTCTGAATAGA
>NW_026689841.1:0-2500 GCF_943734765.1 Anopheles ziemanni | reverse complement strand
TGAGGTGGTGATGGCGGGTCGGTGCTGTAGGGTGCCGGCCTGTTGGCTGCCTTGGCCGGGTTGGTTGGTTAACACTTGATTGAGCTTGCACCCGAGGGTAATGGCACTTGAAGGTGGGTACCGGCCGGCTGACCTGGTGTGATGGTTGGTTGGTGAACACTTGGCGGTACTTGCACTTGGCTGTGCTTGGACTTGAAGGTGGGATCCGGCTGGCCTAGGCCATTGGTGGTTGGTTGGTTGGTTAGCCCTTAGCTGGGCTGGCTGGCTGGCTGGCCATCGGTGGTGTGGTGTGTTGGGCGGTTGGTGAACACTTGGCGGTACTTGCACTTGGCTGTGCTTGGACTTGAAGGTGGGATCCGGCTGGCCTAGGCCATTGGTGGTTGGTTGGTGGGTTAGCCCTTAGTTGGGCTGGCTGGCTGGCTGGCCATCGGTGGTGTGGTGTGGTGTGGTGTGTGGAGTCGAGCATCGCGCGCCGTTGCCTTCTTCGGAGTGTTGTGGGTACGCAAGTGCTTGCAGTGCAAAGAGGTTGGTGATGGAGTGACATTGCCTTCACCATGGAGTTGCGGGTACTTAGGTACTTGCAAGGAGATGGTGGTATGGTGGTGTTGCGTGTGTGGTGTTCGATTAGAAAGATATAATTTCTAAGTCCGGATTAGTGCTGTCAGTGGGGCCGCCGCTAACAGGTCCTGCACGGCCACCGTGGGGCTTGACTTGGCGCTATTCCGGACTTGGGGCGATCACGATGTCCCCGTGCGGGACTTAGAAGATGGAAGAACACAAGTACCCTTATCCCATGACTTGTGAGCGATTGGCATACGTTACCACATGAAGAGAAAAATTGGCTAAGTCCCGGATCCATATTATTTGAAGAGAAAAATCGGCTAAGTCCCGGATCCATATTATATGAAGAGAAAAATCGGCTAAGTCCAGGATCCATATCATATGAAGAGAAATATCGGCTAAGTCCAGGATCCATATATAATAACCTAATAATCGGCTAAGTCCAGGATCCGTATTATATGAAGAGAAAAATCGGCTAAGTCCAGGATCCATATATAATAACCTAATAATCGGCTAAGTCCAGGATCCATATATAATAACCTAATAACAGGCTAAGTCCAGGATCCATATTATATGAAGAGAAAAATCGGCTAAGTCCGAGATTGGGTCTGTCAGACATACACTTTCAAGATACCACACAAGCAAGCAAGATGGCCTAGTGATGGAACCATATAATATGAAGAGAAAAATCGGCTAAGTCCGAGATTGGGTCTGTCGGAAATACACTATCAAGTTACCACACAAGCAAGCAAGATGGCCTAATGATGGATCCATATGATATGAAGAGAAAAATCGGCTAAGTCCAGGATCCATATAATATGAAGAGAAAAATCGGCTAAGTCCCAGATTGGGTCTGTCAGAAATACACTTCCAAGTTACCACACAAGCAAGCAAGATGGCCTAGTGATGGATCCATATGATATGAAGAGAAAAATCGGCTAAGTCCCAGATTGGGTCTGTCAGAAATACACTTCCAAGTTACCACACAAGCAAGCAAGATGGCCTAGTGATGGATCCATATGATATGAAGAGAAAAATCGGCTAAGTCCAGGATCCATATAATATGAAGAGAAAAATCGGCTAAGTCCCAGATTGGGTCTGTCAGAAATACACTTCCAAGTTACCACACAAGCAAGCAAGATGGCCTAGTGATGGATCCATATGATATGAACAGAAAAATCGGCTAAGTCCAAGATTGGGTCTGTCAGAAATACACTATCAAGTTACCACACAAGCAAGCAAGATGGCCTAAGGATGGATCCATATGATATGAAGAGAAAAATCGGCTAAGTCCGAGATTGGGTCTGTCAGAAATACACTTTCAAGTTACCACACAAGCAAGCAAGATGGCCTAGTGATGGATCCATATAATATGAAGAGAAAAATCGGCTAAGTCCGAGATTGGGTCTGTCGGAAATACACTTTCAAGTTACCACACAAGCAAGCAAGTTACCACATGAAGAGAAAGCCGGCAAAGTCCGGGAATGTTACCACATGAACTGGAAAATGGGCAAAAACCTACCTTCACAGGCAACGTGAATAAGTCAGGCTGTAGACATCGGATCGACAAGCCAAAGACTGATATGGAAAGGAAATGAGTAGTACTAGCTTTCCTGAGAGTTGCAGAGCTTAGACTGCATATGAACGAAAGTTATTAAGCGTCAAAGTCAGAGAAGTTACCCAAAGGAACACAAGTTCCAACTTAGAGCATGTATACCGCCTAGACGGTTAGAGGTACGGCCAGGCTGAGGAATAAGGAAATGTTGGCCAACATGTTCCCTAACTATCCCCCGAAGACCGCAAAGCAATCCAACATCAACCAAGAAAGTTATAGCCCGATCAAGGAAACACCTACTTTGCACCGATATTGCACCAAATACATGTACCAAGCACCTTCGGTTGCATACCTGCAGGGGCTTACCATAGTAGGCCATGGAAG
>NW_026689840.1:127500-132052 GCF_943734765.1 Anopheles ziemanni | reverse complement strand
CCCCGAATTGGACCATCATCACCTAATATCTCCGTGGTCTTTCAACTCAGCCTCATGAAACTTTCAGGGTAGATAGGTCTCCCCAAGACCTTTCCAACGGTGAGCCGTTTGCCTCGCTCGGCCATCTACAGCCGAAGTTATTAATGGTACTTGGTACCTTACCCTGTTTTTTCCATACTTGTTCGTACTTGGGTACAAACTTTGGATCGCCCATATCTCCACTTTGGAGGCCAGCCAGCACCTTGGCCCCATATACTTTTTTGTTGGTGATACCATGCACCAAATATAATTGTTTTACGCAAGCTTGCTATCTCTTCTCCAACTTGCGGTTATTTTTGACTCAAGTCCCATTTCCATAGTTTTTTTTACCAATTTGCTCTATGTTTCGCTAATAGCTTCGCCCAAGGACTTTGTGATTTTTTGTTCGCATTTTTCCTAAATAGTCCCACTCAAGACTATTCCAAATCACACCTTAGCTTGTCGCTCAGTGCCATACAGTTAGAGTTTTAATTCATGAAAGGTACATCACCTTGGTACACCACGTGGTCGGTCCAACCATCAACCAACCATATGACCGACTTCAAGTCGAGCTAGCGGCTAGGCTCAATATAATGAAATGCGTGTCTTGATGCGGGCTACTGACGGTCTGAACAATGTAGCTCGCTAGCTCGTCTCTAAACTTGTGTTTTGGTCGAATATTGGGTGTTCATGTACCACTTCGGGTAACATGGACTTTGGTGCAACTTTACCACTTGTGCACTTAATAACTTCCCGGTCATTCAAGTCTTTGCCTTCATACTTTCAGGGTAGTTAGGTCTCGTCGAGACCTTTCCATACATATGCCAAACTCATCGATCGGACATCTATAGCCCGAGTTATTCGCGGTACACCGTACCTTACCCTGTTTTTTCCTCAATTGGGTACAAACCTTGGAACACCCATATCGCCCCTTTAGAGACTAGCTGGCACGTTGGCCTCATATAATGATAAGTGCACCTCAACTAGGGCTACTGACGGTCAGAACATTTCAACTTGCTAGCTCGGGCCCACACTTGTGTTTTTCTCGAATATATGGTTCAAGTGTGCAACTTTGGGCACTTTTGGACATTTTGTCCCCACACAACTTTCTTGCCTTGGTAGATAGGGTCTTGTGATCTTGGGCAAAAAGATGCACCAAGATAAAGTCTAACTTTCGTTCTTGTACCGCAAAGCGCTATCTCAAACACCCGAGGAGATAGAAAGTGATTATGTTCGGTATATCGGTCTTCCATGGCCTACTATGGTAAACCCCTGCAGGTATGCAACCGAAGGTGCTTGGTACATGTATTTGGTGCAATATCGGTGCAAAGTAGGTGTTTCCTTGATCGGGCTATAACTTTCTTGGTTGATGTTGGATTGCTTTGCGGTCTTCGGGGGATAGTTAGGGAACATGTTGGCCAACATTTCCTTATTCCTCAGCCTGGCCGTACCTCTTACCGTCTAGGCGGTATACATGCTCTAAGTTGGAACTTGTGTTCCTTTGGGTAACTTCTCTGACTTTGACGCTTAATAACTTTCGTTCATATGCAGTCTAAGCTCTGCAACTCTCAGGAAAGCTAGTACTACTCATTTCCTTTCCATATCAGTCTTTGGCTTGTCGATCCGATGTCTACAGCCTTACTTATTCACGTTCCCTGTGAAGGTAGGTTTTTGCCCATTTTCCAGTTCATGTGGTAACATTCCCAGACTTTGCCGGCTTTCTCTTCATGTGGTAACTTGCTTGCTCATGTGGTAACTTGGAAGTGTATTTCTGACAGACCCAATCTGGGACTTAGCCGATTTTTCTCTGCATATTATATGGATCCATCACTAGGCCATCTTGCTTGCTCATGTGGTAACTTGGAAGTGTATTTCTGACAGACCCAATCTGGGACTTAGCCGATTTTTCTCTTCATATCATATGGATCCATCACTAGGCCATCTTGCTTGCTTGTGTGGTAACTTGATAGTGTATGTCTGACAGACCCAATCTGGGACTTAGCCGATTTTTCTCTTCATATCATATGGATCCATCACTAGGCCATCTTGCTTGCTTGTGTGGTAACTTGGAAGTGTATTTCTGACAGACCCAATCTGGGACTTAGCCGATTTTTCTCTTCATATTATATGGATCCTGGACTTAGCCGATTTTTCTCTTCATATCATATGGATCCATCACTAGGCCATCTTGCTTGCTTGTGTGGTAACTTGGAAGTGTATTTCTGACAGACCCAATCTGGGACTTAGCCGATTTTTCTCTTCATATTATATGGATCCTGGACTTAGCCGATTTTTCTCTTCATATCATATGGATCCATCATTAGGCCATCTTGCTTGCTTGTGTGGTAACTTGATAGTGTATTTCCGACAGACCCAATCTCGGACTTAGCCGATTTTTCTCTTCATATTATATGGTTCCATCACTAGGCCATCTTGCTTGCTTGTGTGGTATCTTGAAAGTGTATGTCTGACAGACCCAATCTCGGACTTAGCCGATTTTTCTCTTCATATAATATGGATCCTGGACTTAGCCTGTTATTAGGTTATTATATATGGATCCTGGACTTAGCCGATTATTAGGTTATTATATATGGATCCTGGACTTAGCCGATTTTTCTCTTCATATAATATGGATCCGGGACTTAGCCGATTATTAGGTTATTATATATGGATCCTGGACTTAGCCGATTATTAGGTTATTATATATGGATCCTGGACTTAGCCGATTTTTCGTTTCATATAATATGGATCCTGGACTTAGCCGATATTTCTCTTCATATAATATGGATCCGGGACTTAGCCGATTATTCTGTTCATATAATATGGATCCGGGACTTAGCCAATTTTTCTCTTCATGTGGTATCGTATGCCAATCGCTCACAAGTCATGGGATAAGGGTACTTGTGTTCTTCCATCTTCTAAGTCCCGCACGGGGACATCGTGATCGCCCCAAGTCCGGAATAGCGCCAAGTCAAGCCCCACGGTGGCCGTGCAGGACCTGTTAGCGGGGGCCCCACTGACAGCACTAATCCGGACTTAGAAATTATATCTTTCTAATCGAACACCACACACGCAACACCACCATACCACCATCTCCTTGCAAGTACCTAAGTACCCGCAACTCCATGGTGAAGGCAATGTCACTCCATCACCAACCTCTTTGCACTGCAAGCACTTGCGTACCCACAACACTCCGAAGAAGGCAACGGCGCGCGATGCTCGACTCCACACACCTCACCACACCACACCACCGATGGCCAGCCAGCCAGCCAGCCCAGCTAAGGGCTAACCCACCAACCAACCACCAATGGCCTAGGCCAGCCGGATCCCACCTTCAAGTCCAAGCACAGCCAAGTGCAAGTACCGCCAAGTGTTCACCAACCAACCATCACACCAGGTCAGCCGGCCAGTACCCACCTTCAAGTGCCATTACCCTCGGGTGCAAGCCCAATCAAGTGTTAACCAACCAACCCGGCCAAGGCAGCCAACAGGCCGGCACCCTACAGCACCGACCCGCCATCACCACCTCAACCGTTGACCATGCAAGTGGCCTCGGACAACAGGTGACACCCGAAGTACATCCGAAGAACGTATATCAAGTGTTTGCTCACCAAGTCCTCAACCAACCCCAAGTACCCGGAGGTACCCAGAGTGTTGGATCCGCCAACCCGTCCCGGCACTCCAAGTCCTTGCGAACCCAAAGTGTTTGCCCGGTAGGGCCATTGTATCACAACGCTTGCGACCATGCAAGTGGCCTCGACCAAGGTGACAGGGGTATCTTCACCAAGTTCTCAACCAACCCCAAGTACCCGGAGGTACCCAGAGTGTTGGGTCCGCCAACCACTACCAGCACTCCAAGTCCTCGCGAACATAAAGTGTTTGCCCGGTAGGGCCATTAGACCACAACGCTTGCTAACCATGCAAGTGGTCTCGGACAACAGGTGACACCCGAAGTACATCCGGAGAGTGTACAACAAGTGTTTGTTCACCAAGTCCTCAACCAACCCCAAGTACCCGGAGGTACCCAGAGTGTTGGGTCCGCCAACCACTACCAGCACTCTAAGTCCTCGCGAACCCAAAGTGTTTGCCCGGTAGGGCCATTAGACCACAACGCTTGCTAACCATGCAAGTGGTCTCGGACAACAGGCGATACCCGAAGTACATCCGAAGAGTGTATATCAAGTGTTTGTTCACCAAGTCCTCAACCAACCCCAAGTACCCGGAGGTACCCAGAGTGTTGGATCCGCCAACCCGTCCCGGCACTCCAAGTCCTTGCGAACCCAAAGTGTTTGCCCGGTAGGGCCATTGAATCACAACGCTTGCTAACCATGCAAGTGGTCTCGGACAACAGGTGACACCCGAAGTACATCCGAAGAGTGTTCATCAAGTGTTTGTTCACCAAGTCCTCAACCAACCCCAAGTACCCGGAGGTACCCAGAGTGTTGGATCCGCCAACCCGTCCCGGCACTCTAAGTCCTTGCGAACCCAAAGTGTTTGCCCGGTTGGGCCATTAGATCACAACGCTTGCTAACCA
>NW_026689840.1:100000-122500 GCF_943734765.1 Anopheles ziemanni | reverse complement strand
GGTCGTCGCGACCCTAGTTAACATCATGGTGCACGTCTCGTGACGGGTGTCACGGCGTAGTTAAATGTATGCGATACATTTCTCAAATATAAGCGCTCAGTCATCTGTACATCATGGTAGGTTCCCACGACGTGCAATATGCGTTCAACTTATCAATGTTCATGTGTCCTGCAGTTCACATTATGACGCGCAGTTAGCTGCGGTCTTCATCGATCCATGAGCCGAGTGATCCACTGCCGAGGGTGACTAACTTGCGTAAGCCGCCGCTGTGCGCGTATACCCGTTCCCCGTAGGGAGGAGCAAGCCGCCGCTTAGAGACGAAGCATAAAGTGTCCTCATTCCACATAGGGCAAGCTGGATTAATCCATTTTACCCAGGACGGCCGAAGCGGCGTGGACCAGGGGAGAACTGAACCTTATACTTCACACCACAGTAAGTCTACGTGTCCTCTTCCACATAGGGCAAGCTAGAACTAACTATCTTACCCAGGACTGCCGAAGCAGCGTGGACCAGGGGAGGAACACACTTTTCATGGAAACGTAAGGCATCCATGACTGCCATAACGTAAGCCGCCGCTGTGCGCGTATACCCGTTCCCCGTAGGGAGGAGCAAGCCGCCGCTTAGAGACGAAGCATAAAGTGTCCTCATTCCACATAGGGCAAGCTGGATGAATCCATTTTACCCAGGACGGCCGAAGCGGCGTGGACCAGGGGAGAACTGAACTTTATACTTCACACCACAGTAAGTCTACGTGTCCTCTTCCACATAGGGCAAGCTAGAACTAACTATCTTACCCAGGACTGCCGAAGCAGCGTGGACCAGGGGAGGAACACACTTTTCATAGAAACGTAAGGCATCCATGACTGCCATAGTGCGTAAGCCGCCGCTGTGCGCGTAAACCCGTTCCCCGTAGGGAGGAGTCAAGCCGCCGCTTAGAGACGAAGTATTAAGTGTCCTCTTCCACATAGGGCAAGCTAGAATGAACTATCTTACCCAGGACCGCCGAAGCAGCGTGGACCAGGGGAGAACTGAACTTTATACTTCACACCACAGTATTGAGTAATGTGCCCTCTTCCACATAGGGCAAGCTGGAATGTTCCATTTTACCCAGGACGGCCGAAGCGGCGTGGACCAGTGGAGGACTACACAATCATGAGGTTTGATATCGACTTGTGTGTTTCAATAGGGTACCGATGGTATGTTTTGAACCGATTTGATTTAGCCATTCTGAAGTCATCACTTGGTTGAAGCGCTGAACTAGGGAGGCATCGTTTACATATATATTGGTTTTCGCATGCTCTACTAGGTTAATGTCATGAGGTTGGCTATCGAGCATGCCCAAGTGATGACTTGATTGTGTGCTTGCTTGAATTCTTCACATTTCATACCATCGGTTAGTTGTCGAATCATTCCTCGATCATAACCTTCGTTCTTGGTTCATGTATGCTCTCTTCCACATAGGGCAAGCTAGAATTAACTATCTTACCCAGGACCGCCGAAGCAGCGTGGACCAGGGGAGAACTATACTTTGTCTTGTATGCCCTCTTCCACATAGGGCAAGCTAGAATTAACTATCTTACCCAGGACCGCCGAAGCAGCGTGGACCAGAGGAGGACTATACTTTGTTCATAACACCACAGTATTGAGTAATGTGCCCTCTTCCACATAGGGCAAGCTAGAATGAACTATCTTACCCAGGACCGCCGCAGCGGCGTGGACCAGTGGAGGACTACACAATTAAGAGGTTTGATATCGACTTGTGTGTTTCAATAGGGTACCGATGGTATGTTTTGAACCGATTTGATTTAGCCATTCTGAAGTCATCACTTGGTTGAAGCGCTGAACTAGGGAGGCATCGTTTACATTACTTGTATATATATTGGGTTTCGCATGCTCTACTAGGTTAATGTCATAGGGTTGGCTATCGAGCATGCCCAAGTGATGACTTGATTGTGTGCTTGCTTGAATTCTTCACATTTCATACCATCGGTTAGTTGTCGAATCATTCCTCGATCATAACCTTCGTTCTTGGTTCATGTATGCTCTCTTCCACATAGGGCAAGCTAGAATTAACTATCTTACCCAGGACCGCCGGAGCAGCGTGGACCAGGGGAGAACTATACTTTGTCTTGTATGCCCTCTTCCACATAGGGCAAGCTAGAATGAACTATCTTACCCAGGACCGCCGGAGCAGCGTGGACCAGTGGAGGACTATACTTTGTTCATAACACCACAGTATTAAGTATGGTGTCCTCTTCCACATAGGGCAAGCTAGAATTAACTATCTTACCCAGGACCGCCGAAGCAGTGTGGACCAGGGGAGGACTATACTTTATACTTCACACACTAGCCATATTGAAGTCATCACTTGGTTGAAGCACTGAACTAGGGCGAGTCTATCGTTTACTTTGCATTGGGATAATACGCTGCATGCTCTCTTAGGTTAATGTCATGTGGTTGGCTATAGAGCATGCCCAAGTGATGACTTTGTTTCAAGCTCAACAGGTAGGGTATTGAGTCCTCTTCCACATAGGGCAAGCTAGAATGAACTATCTTACCCAGGACCGCCGGAGCAGCGTGGACCAGTGGAGGACTATACTTTGTTCATAACACCACAGTATTAAGTATGGTGTCCTCTTCCACATAGGGCAAGCTAGAACTAACTATCTTACCCAGGACCGCCGAAGCAGTGTGGACCAGGGGAGGACTATACTTTATACTTCACACACTAGCCATACTGAAGTCATCACTTGGTGGGGGTGAACTACGGCGGTATCTATCGTTTTGGTTCGGTCTATATAGGGTCGCTTGCATGCTCATTCGAATATAATGTAATTGTGTATGGCAATATGAGCATGCCCAAGTGATGACTTTGTTTCAAGCTCAACAGGTAGGGTATTGAGTCCTCTTCCACATAGGGCAAGCTAGAATGAACTATCTTACCCAGGACCGCCGGAGCAGCGTGGACCAGTGGAGGACTCTATACTTTATACTTCACACCACAGTATTGAGTACGACTTGCATAAAGCCCCTAATGAGAACCACGAGGGCTCTCTCAATGTAGAACCACGAGGGCTCTAGTACCGATTCTCTCGGTACGGCTTGGTCCGTGTTCCTTTATGCTTGTACTCGCGAAAAGTCTCAACCCGGAGGTCTTGACTTTGTATTGTCATAGTTGGACTACGACGGGGCATCCGACCATTGCTGATCGAACACCCCTGATTCACCATCTTTCGGGTAGGCGGTACGCGTACCTCCGGACGCGGAAGTCTCAACCCGGAGGTCTTGACTTTGATTGTCATAGTTGGACTACGACGGGGCATCCGACCATTGCTGATCGAACACCCCTGATTCACCATCTTTCGGGTAGGCGGTGCGCGCACCTCCGACGCGGAAGTCTCAACCCGGAGGTCTTGACTTTGTATTGTCATAGTTGGACTACGACGGGGTATCCGACTCATCGAATACCCCAGAAGCACACCATCTTTCGGGTAGGCGGTACGCGTACCTCCGGACGCGGAAAGTCTCAACCCGGAGGTCTTGACTTTGGTTGTCATAGTTGGACTATGACGGGGCATCCGACCATTGCTGATCGAACACCCCTGTTACACCATCTTTCGGATAGGCGGTGCGCGACACCACCGACGCGGAAAGTCTCAACCCGGAGGTCTTGACTTTGTATTGTTGGATAGTCCTCTTCCACTATAGGGCAAGCTGGAAATATTCCATTTTACCCAGGACTGCCGAGGCAGCGTGGACCAGGGGAGAACTTCACGGAATCTTCAGGCATCCATGATTGCCATAGTGCGTAAGCCGCCGCTGTGTGCGTCAACTCGTTCCCCGTGAGGAGGAGTCTAGCCGCCGCTAAAAGACGAAGCATTAAGTGTCCTCATTCCACTATAGGGCAAGCTAGAATTAACTATCTTACCCAGGACCGCCGAAGCAGCGTGGACCAGGCGAGGACTACTTTATACTTCACACCACAGTATTGAGTACGACTTGCATAAAGCCCCTAATGAGAACCACGAGGGCTCTCTCAATGTAGAACCACGAGGGCTCTAGTACCGATTCTCTCGGTACGGCTTGGTCCGTGTTCCTTTATGCTTGTACTCGCGGAAAGTCTCAACCCGGAGGTCTTGACCTTGATTGTCATAGTTGGACTACGACGGGGTATCCGACCATTGCTGACCGAACACCCCTGATTCATCATCTTTCGGATAGGAGGTGCGCCCACCTCCGACGCGGAAGTCTCAACCCGGAGGTTCGGACTTAGAGTTTTTCCCATTTAAAAGTTTTTCTCTTAGCCATACTGAAGTCATCACTTGGTGAACGATTGAACTAGGGCGGGTTAATCGTTTATAGGTATCATGTGGTTTGCATGCTCTCTTAGGTTAAGGTCATGTGGTTGGCTATCGAGCATGCCCAAGTGATGACTTTGTTTCACGCTTGCTTGATTTCTTCAAGATTCCCTGTTATATAGTGTAATCATTCGAGAACAGGGAATCTTTGGTTTTGCTCAACAGGTATTGGATGTCAACTTGGTATCTAGATCGCATTAAGTCTCAACCCTTAGGTTCGGACTTGTATAGTGACATCTTGTTACGGTCTTGAGTCTCAACCCGCAGGTTCGGACTACTTAGTGTTTGATCGAATATAATATGGCAACTTGTGCCTAAGTCTCAACCCGCAGGTTCGGACTTCTGTTTATTTGGCCAATGTATGTATAAGGCAACTTGTGCCTAAGTCTCAACCCGCAGGTTCGGACTTGTGTATTTGTTCGAAGTCATGTATAAGGCAACGTGTGCCTAAGTCTCAACCCGCAGGTTCGGACTTGTTAGTGTTTCGTCAACTTTCATATGGCAACTTGTGCCTAAGTCTCAACCCGCAGGTTCGGACTTGTGTATTTGTTCGAAGTCATGTATAAGGCAACTTGTGCCTAAGTCTCAACCCGCAGGTTCGGACTTGTGTATTTGTTCGAAGTCATGTATAAGGCAACTTGTGCCTAAGTCTCAACCCGCAGGTTCGGACTTCATAGTGTTTCGTCAATGTTCATATGGCAACTTGTGCCTAAGTCTCAACCCGCAGGTTCGGACTTCTATAGTGTTTCGTCAATTATCATATGGCAACTTGTGCCGAAGTCTCAACCCGCAGGTTCGGACTTCTGGAAGGATCACTTGGCCACTAATGATCCTTCCGCAGGTTCACCTACGGAAACCTTGTTACGACTTTTACTTCCTCTAAATCATCAAGTTCGGTCAACTTCGATAAAGCAGACGCGGTTCACGAGGATCCAGCGAACGATCATCTCCAAAGACCTCACTAAATAATCCATCGGTAGTAGCGACGGGCGGTGTGTACAAAGGGCAGGGACGTATTCAACGCTGGCTGATGACCAGCACTTACTAGAAGTTCCGAGTTCATATGGACCATTGCAATCCATAATCCCTACTAAGTGAGTATTTGAGTGATTTCCCGTTCCTCTCGGAATAGGAGACACGCTGCTACCCACATTGTAGCACGCGTGTAGCCCAGAACATCTAAGGGCATCACGGACCTGTTATCGCTCGATCTCATTTTGCTAAACACAAATTGTCCTGCTAAGCAGCGTACCGTAAGTGCACTTGCGCACACGAACAGCGAAGGTGTCAGGTCATACTCCACCGAAAGGTCCTAACCCGTTCCAATCGGCATCGACGCATTAACGCTGACTGCGTTCTAGTTAGCATATGTGAGTCACGTTCGTTATCGGAATTAACCAGACAAATCAATCCACGAACTAAGAACGGCCATGCACCACTACCCTTAAATTTGAGAAAGAGCTATTAATCTGTCTCACCTCCATAAGTTCGGACCTGGTAAGTTTTCCCGTGTTGAGTCAAATTGAACCGCAAGCTCCATTTCATTGTGGTGCCCTTCCGTCAATTCCTTTAAGTTTCAACTTTGCAACCATACTTCCCCCGGAACCTGACTTTGGTTTCCCGGAAGCTACTGAGAGCACCTGGTTGTAGCGTCTCCCAATTGCTAGTTGGCATCGTTTACGGTTAGAACTAGGGCGGTATCTAATCGCCTTCGATCCTCTAACTTTCGTTCTTGATTAAAGAAAGCATCCTTGACAAATGCCTTCGCTTTAGTTAGTCTTACGACGGTCTACGAATTTCACCTCTCGCGCCGTAATACTAGTGTCCCCAACTACTTCTGTTAATCATTACCTCCGGTCTGAGTACAAACCAATGAAAGATTAGACCAAGGTCGTATTCCATTATTCCATGCAAGATTATTCTAGGGCGTTTGGGCACCCTGCTTTAAGCACTCTAATTTGTTCAAGGTAAACGTGAGCGGTCGAGCTCTATGTTACACTTGCACCCGTTGAAGGGCACACCATGACACAGACTTGGTGCCCTACCACACCATTGAGTCGCAACCAGATTCCGACTTGGCCCACCGACCACGGGTTGACCGGGTCGGCGGAGCCGGACTGTGTTGGACAAGTATCAACTTCGAACGTTTTAACCGCAACAATTTTAATATACGCTAGTGGAGCTGGAATTACCGCGGCTGCTGGCACCAGACTTGCCCTCCACTTGATCCTCGTAGAAGGATTTATGCTCTACTCATTCCAATTATGAAACATCATTAAAGAGTTTCATATTGTTATTTCTCGTCACTACCTCCCCGTCCCGGGATTGGGTAATTTACGCGCCTGCTGCCTTCCTTGGATGTGGTAGCCATTTCTCAGGCTCCCTCTCCGGAATCGAACCCTGATTCCCCGTTACCCGTTGCAACCATGGTAGTCCTCTATACTACCATCCATAGTTGATAGGGCAGATATTTGCGAGATCTGTCGTCGGTGCGAGACCATACGATCAGCATCATTATCCAGACTTCAACTCAATGACACGGAGAACCCGCGATTGGTTTGACTAATAAGTGCACCAGTTCCCGCGAGGGTCCTGGCATGTTGCATGTATTAGCTCTAGATTTTCCACAGTTATCCAAGTAACTAGGTTGATGATCTCGTAAATTATAGCTGTTATACTGAGCCTTATGCGGTTTCACATTAAATCTGTTTGTACTTAGACATGCATGGCTTAACCTTTGAGACGAGCGTATATTACTGGTAGGATCAACCAGAATTCCGACTTTGCGTTCGAATGTTCATTGTCCCATTGCACCCGGAGGAGCAAACACCACGTTCTATATGTTGTCAAGTCCGGTAGCACACGGGAGGCGAGCCCCCGTGCGAACCTCATTGCCCTCGTATCACACACACCCGATGCACCGGACAGGCACTTGAGCGGCATTCGACTCCGCTAAGCGCTCGTGCGCCCGATTGTGCATGCGCTGACGGGGCCTTCATACCCCTACCACAGCGACCTTATGCCAAACTTCCATGAATACTTAGGTGAGCTGACAAGGGCCTTCATTTCCCTACCATCAACTAAAGGACACGCTAGGCGCGTCCGATCATTGCAACTGCGGGGCTTTCATACCCCAATCACCACAGTACGCAATTCACCAGAGTTTAATCACAACCCCCCCGGACATGGCACACTATTAACTTGCAACAAAACTTAGTGTGTGCCGGGCACATCGGTTCCACAAAATCATTCCCGATGTACCCCAATTGGGGTTGCGAACGCATTCACGGTCCTCTGACACACCCAACCAAGCGTGGATACTACATACCTCAAACACCCAGTACACTAACAGACAAATCAATATATGGTTGCTTTCCCCCAGACATTTGCCAATCACTTGGCACCCGGACGGGAACTCGCTCCTGATTGCGCCATTGCCACCCATTTGCCAAGAGCGAGTTCTGTATGTAGATTTCATTTGGAAAGACAACCGTGTACTGGATATTCTATCCGACGATTACAGATGACGAGTACGAGACTCGACTACACTCACGGATAATACATTTTGGGTCGAGATTGCTTTCGGGGTTTTCGATTGGTCTTGCGCTTGTAAACGTATAACTTTGACTTGTGGTAACCTCGGTATGTTAGTCGATCACGTGGTTGTGAACTGGGTACGGGTGGGCAATCTGTTCACTTGCACTCTGGGTAGGAATATGGTGAGCGCTATAGGTTAAAGATCATGGTATGGTTCCATCGTGATGACTTTCGCTAGATAGTAGTATGTTTGGATAGTTATAACGTTTTTGGCCATTTGTTCATAGTGTTCGGTTCATTCAGGAATTCGATTGGTCTTTGCTTCACACACGTGGTCGATCACTTGGATGTGAACTAGGGTGAGATTAAGGTGTTCACTAGTGCTCTTCGGTTTGGGATCAGTAATGAGCACTTGATTGGTTTCGCATAATATGTATCCATAGTGATGACTCTTTCCAGCTTAAGATTTCGTGACCGGTTTCGAATCCTTCCCACGTTCGCTTTTACTTGGTTAGGTTTTCGAGTGTAGATTTGAAAGCAATCTCATGTATGTATCCCATCTGATATAAGCCACTGACAGTTCATGTCACCTCGTTCAACTCTCGCTGGGTCACAGAAGTATGTTACTGCGCCCATTATCCCTACTCGGATAGGTTCGGTTCGTTCGTTTTATACTACGGTGAGTAAACTCAATTTGTGCATCGCATAGCCATGGAAAGCAAGCTTTCGCGGGCCTCTTCGACTGTTTTGATACGAGCTGTGCCCGTGATGCTTGTCATCCCAGGATACTAGACCCCTTTGGACGACCGCATGACCATCAGAAAGTAAATTCCACGTTCGATTTGGGGTGTGAACCCCGAACATAAAGTCTTTGTGTAGAACCACGAGGGCTCTATAGTACCGATTCTCTCGGTACGCTTGGTCCGTGTTCCTTTATGTTCGTACTCTTGTGTGTATAATATTCATGTTCGATTTGGGATATTTGCTACTGTCACCGTTTGAGTACCATGGGGCTTGAACCCCTAACATAAAGTCTTTGTGTAGAACCACGAGGGCTCTGTAGTACCAATTCTCTCGGTACGCTTGGTCCGTGTTCCTTTATGTTTGTACTCTTGTGTGTATAATATTCATGTTCGGTTTGGGATATTTGCTACTTTCACCAGGGTCCCGTTCTTCATACAAGTCTGCCTTGCTAATGTGGTAACTTTATAGTGTAGTTCTGACATCCCAATTTTGGGACTTAGCCGATTTTTCATGTATTTCCATATGACCCGTAGGGTCCCTTTCTTCATACAAGCTTGCCTAGGGCGATCGGTCAAAACTTGTCTTACTATTCGATTGGTCTTCGCACTTTCACCCTAGGCAGTTCGCCTAGGTCTGTCTTCTTGAGGAGGCCAAAACCCGAAATAAGGAGGTCCAGCCGACCCTGAAACCTCCCCTGTCTTAACTACACTAACCCGATTTTTCAGGGTCCTCAGCGCCATACAACTTTGCCTAGGTCACTTGTACTCTTGACTTAGGCCATCTGACTTGGTCCGTGTTTCTTCCTAGGGTTCACCTAGGTACTTTGCCTTGCTTCATGTGGTAACTTTTTAGTGTAGTTCAGACATCCCAATTTTGGGACTTAGCCGATTTTTCATGTATTTCCATATGACCCTTAGGGTCCCTTTCTTCATACAAGCTTGCCTAGGGCGATCGGTCAAAACTTGTCTTACTATTCGATTGGTCTTCGCACTTTCACCCTAGGCAGTTTGCCTAGGTGTAGCTTCTTGAGGAGGCCAAAACCCGAAATAAGGAGGTCCGGCCGACCCAGAAACCTCCCCTGTCTGAACTACACTAACCCGATTTTTCAGGGTCCTCAGCGCCATACAACTTTGCCTAGGTCACTTGTACCCTTGACTTAGGCCATCTGACTTGGTCCGTGTTTCTTCCTAGGGTTCACCTAGGTACTTTGCCTTGCTTGATGTGGTAACTTTTTAGTGTAGTTCAGACATCCCAATTTTGGGACTTAGCCGATTTTTCATTTATTTCCATATGACCCATGGGGTCCCTTTCTTCATACAAGCTTGCCTAGGGCGATCGGTCAAAACTTGTCTTACTATTCGATTGGTCTTCGCACTTTCACCCTAGGCACTTTGCCTAGGTCTGTCTTCTTGAGGAGGCCAAAACCCAAAATAAGGAGGTTCAGCCGACCCAGAAACCTCCCCTGTCAGAACTACACTAACCCGATTTTTCAGGGTCCTCAGCGCCATACAACTTTGCCTAGGTCACTTATACTCTTGACCTAGGCCATCTGACTTGGTCCGTGTTTCTTCCTAGGGTTCACCTAGGTACTTTGCCTTGCTTGATGTGGTAACTTTTTAGTGTAGTTCAGACATCCCAATTTTGGGACTTAGCCGATTTTTCATGTATTTCCATATGACCCATAGGGTCCCTTTCTTCATACAAGCTTGCCTAGGGCGATCGGTCAAAACTTGTCTTACTATTCGATTGGTCTTCGCACTTTCACCCTAGGCAGTTTGCCTAGGTGTAGCTTCTTGAGGAGGTCAAAACCCAAAATAAGGAGGTTCAGCCGACCCAAAAACCTCCCCTGTCTGAACTACACTAACCCGATTTTTCAGGGTCCTCAGCGCCATACAACTTTGCCTAGGTCACTTGTACTCTTGACTTAGGCCATCTGACTTGGTCCGTGTTTCTTCTTAGGGTTCACCTAGGTACTTTGCCTTGCTTGATGTGGTAACTTTTTAGTGTAGTTCAGACATCCCAATTTTGGGACTTAGCCGATTTTTCATGTATTTCCATATGACCCATAGGGTCCCTTTCTTCATACAAGCTTGCCTAGGGCGATCGGTCAAAACTTGTCTTACTATTCGATTGGTCTTCGCACTTTCACCCTAGGCAGTTTGCCTAGGTGTAGCTTCTTGAGGAGGTCAAAACCCAAAATAAGGAGGTTCAGCCGACCCAAAAACCTCCCCTGTCTGAACTACACTAACCCGATTTTTCAGGGTCCTCAGCGCCATACAACTTTGCCTAGGTCACTTGTACTCTTGACTTAGGCCATCTGACTTGGTCCGTGTTTCTTCTTAGGGTTCACCTAGGTACTTTGCCTTGCTTGATGTGGTAACTTTTTAGTGTAGTTCAGACATCCCAATTTTGGGACTTAGCCGATTTTTCATGTATTTCCATATGACCCATAGGGTCCCTTTCTTCATACAAGCTTGCCTAGGGCGATCGGTCAAAACTTGTCTTACTATTCGATTGGTCTTCGCACTTTCACCCTAGGCAGTTTGCCTAGGTGTAGCTTCTTGAGGAGGTCAAAACCCAAAATAAGGAGGTTCAGCCGACCCAAAAACCTCCCCTGTCTAAACTACACTAACCAGATTTTTCAGGGTCCTCACCGTCATACAACTTTGCCTAGGTCACTTGCACTCTTGACTTAGGCCATCTGACTTGGTCCGTGTTTCTTGCTAGGGTTCACCTAGGTAGTTTGCCTTGCTTGATGTGGTAACTTTTTAGTGTAGTTCTGACATCCCAATTTTGGGACTTAGCCGATTTTTCATGTATTTCCATATGACCCTTAGGGTCCCTTTCTTCATACAAGCTTGCCTAGGGCGATCGGTCAAAACTTGTCTTACTATTCGATTGGTCTTCGCACTTTCACCCTAGGCAGTTTGCCTAGGTGTAGCTTCTTGAGGAGGTCAAAACCCAAAATAAGGAGGTTCAGCCGACCCAAAAACCTCCCCTGTCTAAACTACACTAACCAGATTTTTCAGGGTCCTCACCGTCATACAACTGTGCCTAGGTCACTTGCACTCTTGACTTAGGCCATCTGACTTGGTCCGTGTTTCTTGCTAGGGTTCACCTAGGTAGTTTGCCTTGCTTGATGTGGTAACTTTTTAGTGTAGTTCTGACATCCCAATTTTGGGACTTAGCCGATTTTTCATGTATTTCCATATGACCCTTAGGGTCCCTTTCTTCATACAAGCTTGCCTAGGGCGATCGGTCAAAACTTGTCTTACTATTCGATTGGTCTTCGCACTTTCACCCTAGGCAGTTTGCCTAGGTGTAGCTTCTTGATGAGGCCAAAACCCAAAATAAGGGGGTTCGGCCGACCCAAAAACCTACCCTGTCTAAACTACACTAACCAGATTTTTCAGGGTCCTCAGCGCCATACAACTTTGCCTAGGTCACTTGTTCTCTTGACTTAGGCCATCTGACTTGGCCCGTGTTTCTTCCTAGGGTTCACCTAGGTACTTTGCCTTGCTTGGTGTGGTAACTTTTTAGTGTAGTTCTGACATCCTCATTTTGGGACTTAGCCGATTTTTCGTAAAATGCCATATGACCCATATGGGTCCTTTCCTTCATATAAGTTTGCCTTGCTTGGTGTGGTAACATTTGAGTGTAGTTCTGACATCATCATTTTGGGACTTAGCCGATTTTTCGTAAAATACCATATGACCCATATGGGTCCTTTCCTTCATATAAGTTTGCCTTGCTTGGTGTGGTAACATTTGAGTGTAGTTCTGACATCATCATTTTGGGACTTAGCCGATTTTTCGTAAAATACCATATGACCCATCAGGGACCTTGCCTTCATATAAGTTTGCCTTGCTTGATGTGGTAACTTTTAAGTGTAGTTCTGACATCCCCATTTTGGGACTTAGCCGATTTTTCGTAAAATACCATATGACCCATCAGGGTCCTTGCCTTCATATAAGTTTGCCTTGCTTGGTGTGGTAACATATGAGTGTAGTTCTGACATCCCCATTTTGGGACTTAGCCGATTTTTCGTAAAATACCATACGACCCATCAGGGTCCTTTGCTTCATATAAGTTTGCCTTGCTTGGTGTGGTAACATTTGAGTGTAGTTCTGACATCCCCATTTTGGGACTTAGCCGATTTTTCGATCCATCCCATATGACCCATCAGGGTCCTTTTTCTTCATATAAGTTTCCCAAGACTTAGTGCTTTTTACCTTTGGACACCAATATCACCCTTGCGGGTATCTTTGATCTTCTCACTTTGTATTGACCGAATGTAGGTCTTGCCATGCCAAACATATAATTGTTCTACACCAAGTCTCTATCTCGTACCGCCAGCTCGGTACATTCGATTAACCTGCCCTTAAGGCACCCGGGACTTAGCCATTTTTTCACATTTTTCATGATTTTGAGGCAACTTTTCTCAACTTTGTCACCTTATATCACCAAGATCCTTTCCCTTTAGCGCTTCACTCTGTTCGTATGATATTTAGCGCTGACTATCACCTTTCTATCGCTGAGCTCAACTTCTTATTCGGTGCCATAGAGCCAGAGATATTTGGTGTATGCTGTTATAAGGGAAGTTTGTCACTTTTTCAAAGGCCCACTTTGGGACGCCCATATCTCACCTTCAGGTATCTTCGATCTTCTTGTCGTCTATGGACGAAACTTAGGTCTTGTCTTGGCCAACTTATAAATGTTCTACGGCCAAGCCGTATCTCTTACCGCCAGCCCGGTATTCATGGACTTAGTTGGATTTTCGCCTCTCGTGGTAACAATTTCAGACTTTCACTCACAATAACACCCGAACGGTCACATGCTAGCGCTTTGCTTGGAAGGAATTATAGTTAGCGCTACCTTTTCTCTTTCCATCGATACCTTGTTCGTTCCATTCCATGCCATACAGCCGAAGTTATGATGTTTCCCGTTTTCCATATCATGTGGAGCTTATGCTCTGGGAAAACCATCTAACACCTGTACCACCCTTTTGGGTACCACCGATCTCGAGACTATGTTCGGGCCAAATATAGGTTATAACATGCCCAACTTATAATTGTTCTACACCAAGTCTCTATCTCTTACCGCCTGCTCGGTATTTTACTCGTAAGTCCAAATTTCACAACTTGTACTTTTTGGCCCAATGTACTCGAGTTTCAATTTTGGTAACATTTTTCGACTTTGACGCTTAATAACTTCCAAATCATGCTAGTTAGCGCTTTGCTTTCTTCTAGTCGTATCTAGCGCTGGGTGTTACCTTTCCAAAACATATCCTAGCTTAACAATCCATGCCATACAGCCGGAGCTACATGGTGCACAAGTCAAATCCATTTTAGCCATGTTTCATTTTTGCCAATTTTTGACCACTCGTATCACCCTTCCAGAGTGGTCCGATCTTCTCGCTGTCTATGGCCGACTTTTAGGTCTCGTAGAGGCAAACTTATAAGTATTCTACGTCAACCCGCTATCTCTTACCGCCTGCTCGGTATTCTTGGTCTTGTGTGATTTTTGGCCATTTTGGTATTATTTTTCCACTTTGTCGCTTAATAACTCAGTTTTGCTCAACACTTAGCGCTTCGGTTGTTTGGGATTATAGTTAGCGCTCGGTTCGACCTTTCCAACACTGATCTTAGCTTGTCGATCCGTTCCATACAGCCTGAGTTATTCGCGATACCGTGTTTCAACCCATTTCTCAAGTCTCGTTTTGGTCCAACTTTGAACCAGCCATATCACCCTGATGGGTACCTCCGATCTTCTCGCTCTATATTGGCCAAAGTTAGGTCTTGTGGTAACGTACTTATGATTGTTCTACGCCGTGTTCGTAGCTCTTATCGTTCGCCCGCTATTTTCGATCATAAGGTGAATTTTCGCCTCTAAACCACCATTTTTCACCTTTGCCCTCTAATATGACCGACTTGCTCAACACCTAGCGCTTCGCTTGGTAGGACACATAGCTAGCGCTCGTCAAGACCTTTCCAACGCATATCCAAGCTTTCCGATCCGAGCCATACAGCCTGAGCTATAGGCGATACCGTTTTTCCCATTTTCTTGGTCACACGCACTTTAGGGTACCCCTTTTTGCCTTTGACCCTTAATACCTCCTCCGGGTCACTAGTAGGCGCTCAGCTTGGTAGGATACATAGCTAGAGCAGGCCTTCACCTTTCCAAAACTGCCTCAAGTGTACCGATCCGACATCTAGAACCAAAGTTATGGTCATTCCCATCATGCTCTACTTTCATGGTCAACCTCCACCAAGCACACCTAGGTTGGACCAACTTTCACCAACTCATCTCGAACCCCAAATTTGCTTCGACCTACTAGGTTTCCCTAGCAAAGTGGCCAAAACATCCATTACAACACGACTGGTCTTTCTGGTGGTCGACCTAGGCGACTTTGTTCGACGACCACCACCCCATGGAACTAAAAGACGTCCCTTGATACGGACCACCGATACATTTTCCGGCCTGTCTAAACTACACTCATCGAAATTTTTTTGGGTCCCCACCGTCATACAAGTTTGCCTAGGTCAAGTTTTTCTTCCGGATCGGCCGCGGACCTCACTTTTCATTATCTAGGGAGGCCATAGGGCCCCAAAAGGGGTTTTTTAAAATTTTCGACACTTTCGACTTTGGTCGGATTTTTTCCGATTTTGGTCCGACCTAGGGACTTGGTGGTCCAAGGAGCCTCGGGACCAAACTTTTTTCTCAGGGGTCCCTACCTCCATACAACTTTGCCTAGGTAAATTTTTTGTTCCAAATCGACCGCGGATTTCACTTTTCAATATCTGGGGCTCGTGTAGAGTCCGAATATGAGGTTTTCTCATTTTTCGACATTTTCGACTTTTTTCGACTTTTTTCGGGTTTTTCGACCTAGGGGTCCGCCCAACAATTTTTGGGTCAAAATTTTTTATTGAACTAGTCGAAAGTACGCAAAAAGATAAGACTTTTTGCCGAAGACACCATGCCCCGGAACCGACTCCTTCCCCTTCAAAATTGGGGACAAACGTGATTTTTGAAACTTTTCCTTAGGGAGCCAAAGACTTAGAAAATTTTCAAATTCTCGATTTTTCGATTGCGAGCTAGCGCTTTGCGGTCTTCGGCAATGTTGTAGATCTCGACGAGATAAGACTTTTTGGTCATGAGACACTTTGCCCTCCGACCCCTCCTTCCCCCCGCAAATCGCCCCCCAAAGTGCAATTTTTGCATTTTCACCTCTTTGCACGCACTGTTCGGCCCAAATGGCCACTTTCTATGGGTCTGAGCGCTTTGCGGTCTTCGGCAAACTTTTAGAGCGTACCAAGCCCTAATTATAATTGTTCTACACCACCTTCGTACCTCTTCATCCCTGGCCGCTATTCGCGTACCAAGGTAATTTTTGTTCATTTTGTCAACATTTTTCATCTTTGACTGCTTATATCGGCCTTGCCATGAACCGATAGCGCTTCGCTGTGTTCTAACGTAAGTTAGTACTACTCAATACCTTTCCAAATCATGTCTTAGATTGTCATTTGCTTGCGTACAGCCGGAGCTATGAGCGATACCGTAAAAAGTACCGAAACTTGGAAAAATCCTTTGATCGCCCATATCCCCCCTTTGGGGGCCAGATATCGAAAAAAGTTCTGATTCAAAAAGTTGCGCATTAACGTGTTCTAGTTATGCCTAGAACATTTCACTTCGCTAGCTGGCCTGCAACTTAGCCGTAATTGGGATTTTAGGGTGTTCTTGGAGGGCCCATTTCCTGCGACTTGGTATCTTTTGGGCCCAATGTTTCTCTAATATCTCCACGAGTTTTCCAGATAGCCTTTTCAAACTTTCAGGGTGCCTAGAACACCTCAAGACCTTTCCAACGCTATGCCGTTTGCCTCGCTCGGACATCTACAGCCAAAGTTATTCGAGGTACACGGTACCTTACCCTGTTTTCTCAGTACTTGGTCGAAAATTTCGATCAGCCATATGACCGACTTGGACAACCCTGAGCGGGTTGGCCCCATATAACTAAACTTTCGTCTCGTGGAGGCAAACTTATAAATATTCCACGTCAACTCGCTATCTCGTACCGCCTTGACGGTATACTTGGTCCAAGGGCCATTTCCAGCGACTTGGTCGCAATTTCGCTCTAAGTTTCGCTAATACCTTCGTCCGTGGACATGGTGATTTTTTGTTCGTATTTTTCCTTGATAGTCCCACTCAAGACTATTCCATACCAGAGCCAAGCGTCCCGCTAAGTGCCATACAGCCTGAGCAGTAATTCATGAAAGGTACCTCTACCAGTTTTTGCCATACTTGGGTACAAACTTTGGATCGCCCATATCTCCACTTTGGAGGCCAGCCAGCACCTTGGCCCCATATACTTTTTTGTTGGTCATACCATGCACCAAATATAATTGTTCCACGCCAACTTGCTATCTCTTCTCCAACTTGCCGTTATTCTTGGTCCAAGTCCCATTTCATTCGTTTTCGGACCCATTTTGCTATATGTTTCACTAATAGCTTCGGCCATGGACAAGCTGATATTCTGTTTGTATTTTTGCTTGATAGTCCCACTCAAGACCATTCCAAAACACACCGCAACTTGTCGCTCGGTGGCAAACTGACCGAGTTATAATTCATGAAAGATACCTCAACTTGGTACACCATGTGGTCGGCCCAAACCATATACCGACCAAACGACCGACTTGGAGCACCCTGACCGGGTTGCCCCCATATAATGAAAGTTGCGTCTCTACACGCCCAACTTATGAATATTCTACGCCAAGTCGCTATCTCTTACCGGTAAGCCGGTATTCACCTTCCAAGGGTGATTTTGGTCAAGTGCCATTTCCTGCGACTTGGTCCCCGAATTGGACCATCATCACCTAATATCTCCGTGGTCTTTCAACTCAGCCTCATAAAACTTTCAGGGTAGATAGGTCTCCCCAAGACCTTTCCAACGGTGAGCCGTTTGCCTCGCTCGGCCATCTACAGCCGAAGTTATTAATGGTACTTGGTACCTTACCCTGTTTTTTCCATACTTGTTCGTACTTGGGTACAAACTTTGGATCGCCCATATCTCCACTTTGGAGGCCAGCCAGCACCTTGGCCCCATATACTTTTTTGTTGGTCATACCATGCACTAAATATAATTGTTCCACGCCAACTTGCTATCTCTTCTCCAACTTGCCGTTATTCTTGGTCCAAGTCCCATTTCATTCGTTTTCGGACCCATTTTGCTATATGTTTCACTAATAGCTTCGGCCATGGACAAGCTGATATTCTGTTTGTATTTTTGCTTGATAGTCCCACTCAAGACCATTCCAAAACACACCGCAACTTGTCGCTCGGTGGCAAACTGACCGAGTTATAATTCATGAAAGATACCTCAACTTGGTACACCATGTGGTCGGCCCAAACCATATACCGACCAAACGACCGACTTGGAGCACCCTGACCGGGTTGCCCCCATATAATGAAAGTTGCGTCTCTACACGCCCAACTTATGAATATTCTACGCCAAGTCGCTATCTCTTACCGGTAAGCCGGTATTCACCTTCCAAGGGTGATTTTGGTCAAGTGCCATTTCCTGCGACTTGGTCCCCGAATTGGACCATCATCACCTAATATCTCCGTGGTCTTTCAACTCAGCCTCATAAAACTTTCAGGGTAGATAGGTCTTCCCAAGACCTTTCCAACGGTGAGCCGTTTGCCTCGCTCGGCCATCTACAGCCGAAGTTATTAATGGTACTTGGTACCTTACCCTGTTTTTTCCATACTTGTTCGTACTTGGGTACAAACTTTGGATCGCCCATATCTCCACTTTGGAGGCCAGCTAGCACCTTGGCCCCATATACTTTTTTGTTGGTCATGCCATGCACCAAATATAATTGTTCTACGCCAACTTGCTATCTCTTCTCCAACTTGCCGTTATTCTTGGTCCAATTCCCATTTCATTCGTTTTTGGACCCATTTTGCTATATGTTTCACTAATAGCTTCGGCCATGGACAAGCTGATTTTCGATTGGTATTTTTCCTTGATAGTCCCACTCAAGACCATTCCAAAAAACACCGCAGCTTGTCGCTCGGTGGCAAACTGACCAAGTTATAATTCATGAAAGGTACCTCAACTTGGCACACCTCGTGGTCGGCCCAAACCATAAACCAACCAAACGACCGACTTGGAGCACCCTGACCGGGTTGGCCCCATATAATAAAAGTTGCGTCTCTACACGCCCAACTTATGAATATTCTACGCCAAGTCGCTATCTCTTACCGGTAAGCCGGTATTCACCTTCCAAGGGTGATTTTGGTCAAGTGCCATTTCCTGCGACTTGGTCCCCGAATTGGACCATCATCACCTAATATCTCCGTGGTCTTTCAACTCAGCCTCATGAAACTTTCAGGGTAGATAGGTCTCCCCGAGACCTTTCCAACGGTGAGCCGTTTGCCTCGCTCGGCCATCTACAGCCGAAGTTATTAATGGTACTTGGTACCTTACCCTGTTTTTTCCATACTTGTTCGTACTTGGGTACAAACTTTGGATCGCCCATATCTCCACTTTGGAGGCCAGCCAGCACCTTGGCCCCATATACTTTTTTGTTGGTCATGCCATGCACCAAATATAATTGTTCTACGCAAGCTTGCTATCTCTTCTCCAACTTGCGGTTATTTTTGACTCAAGTCCCATTTCCATAGTTTTTGGTACCAATTTGCTCTATGTTTCGCTAATAGCTTCGCCCAAGGACTTTGTGATTTTTTGTTCGCATTTTTCCTAAATAGTCCCACTCAAGACTATTCCAAATCACACCTTAGCTTGTCGCTCAGTGCCATACAGCCAGAGTTTTAATTCATGAAAGGTACATTACCTTGGTACACCACGTGGTCGGTCCAAACCATCAACCAACCATATGACCGACTTCGAGTCGAGCTAGCGGCTAGGCTCAATATAATGAAATGCGTGTCTTGATGCGGGCTACTGACGGTCTGAACAATGTAGCTCGCTAGCTCGTCTCTAAACTTGTGTTTTGGTCGAATATTGGGTGTTCATGTACCACTTCGGGTAACATGGACTTTGGTGCAACTTTACCACTTGTGCACTTAATTACTTCCCGGTCATTCAAGTCTTTGCCTTCATACTTTCAGGGTAGTTAGGTCTCGTCGAGACCTTTCCATACATATGCCAAACTCATCGATCGGACATCTATAGCCCGAGTTATTCGCGGTACACCGTACCTTACCCTGTTTTTTCCTCAATTGGGTACAAACCTTGGAACACCCATATCGCCCCTTTAGAGACTAGCTGGCACGTTGGCCTCATATAATGATAAGTGCACCTCAACTAGGGCTACTGACGGTCAGAACATTTCAACTTGCTAGCTCGGGCCCACACTTGTGTTTTTCTCGAATATATGGTTCAAGTGTGCCACTTTGGGCACTTTTGGACATTTTGTCCCCACACAACTTTCTTGCCTTGGTAGATAGGGTCTTGTGATCTTGGGCAAAAAGATGCACCAAGATAAAGTCTAACTTTCGTTCTTGTACCGCAAAGCGCTATCTCAAACACCCGAGGAGATAGAAAGTGATTATGTTCGGTATATCGGTCTTCCATGGCCTACTATGGTAAACCCCTGCAGGTATGCAACCGAAGGTGCTTGGTACATGTATTTGGTGCAATATCGGTGCAAAGTAGGTGTTTCCTTGATCGGGCTATAACTTTCTTGGTTGATGTTGGATTGCTTTGCGGTCTTCGGGGGATAGTTAGGGAACATGTTGGCCAACATTTCCTTATTCCTCAGCCTGGCCGTACCTCTTACCGTCTAGGCGGTATACATGCTCTAAGTTGGAACTTGTGTTCCTTTGGGTAACTTCTCTGACTTTGACGCTTAATAACTTTCGTTCATATGCAGTCTAAGCTCTGCAACTCTCAGGAAAGCTAGTACTACTCATTTCCTTTCCATATCAGTCTTTGGCTTGTCGATCCGATGTCTACAGCCTTACTTATTCACGTTCCCTGTGAAGGTAGGTTTTTGCCCATTTTCCAGTTCATGTGGTAACATTCCCAGACTTTGCCGGCTTTCTCTTCATGTGGTAACTTGCTTGCTTGTGTGGTAACTTGGAAGTGTATTTCTGACAGACCCAATCTGGGACTTAGCCGATTTTTCTCTTCATATCATATGGATCCATCACTAGGCCATCTTGCTTGCTTGTGTGGTAACTTGATAGTGTATGTCTGACAGACCCAATCTGGGACTTAGCCGATTTTTCTCTTCATATCATATGGATCCATCACTAGGCCATCTTGCTTGCTTGTGTGGTAACTTGGAAGTGTATTTCTGACAGACCCAATCTGGGACTTAGCCGATTTTTCTCTTCATATCATATGGATCCATCACTAGGCCATCTTGCTTGCTTGTGTGGTAACTTGGAAGTGTATTTCTGACAGACCCAATCTGGGACTTAGCCGATTTTTCTCTTCATATTATATGGATCCTGGACTTAGCCGATTTTTCTCTTCATATCATATGGATCCATCACTAGGCCATCTTGCTTGCTTGTGTGGTAACTTGGAAGTGTATTTCTGACAGACCCAATCTGGGACTTAGCCGATTTTTCTCTTCATATTATATGGATCCTGGACTTAGCCGATTTTTCTCTTCATATCATATGGATCCATCATTAGGCCATCTTGCTTGCTTGTGTGGTAACTTGATAGTGTATTTCCGACAGACCCAATCTCGGACTTAGCCGATTTTTCTCTTCATATTATATGGTTCCATCACTAGGCCATCTTGCTTGCTTGTGTGGTATCTTGAAAGTGTATGTCTGACAGACCCAATCTCGGACTTAGCCGATTTTTCTCTTCATATAATATGGATCCTGGACTTAGCCTGTTATTAGGTTATTATATATGGATCCTGGACTTAGCCGATTATTAGGTTATTATATATGGATCCTGGACTTAGCCGATTTTTCTCTTCATATAATATGGATCCGGGACTTAGCCGATTATTAGGTTATTATATATGGATCCTGGACTTAGCCGATATTTCTCTTCATATAATATGGATCCGGGACTTAGCCAATTTTTCTCTTCATATAATATGGATCCGGGACTTAGCCGATTTTTCTCTTCATATAATATGGATCCGGGACTTAGCCAATTTTTCTCTTCATGTGGTAACGTATGCCAATCGCTCACAAGTCATGGGATAAGGGTACTTGTGTTCTTCCATCTTCTAAGTCCCGCACGGGGACATCGTGATCGCCCCAAGTCCGGAATAGCGCCAAGTCAAGCCCCACGGTGGCCGTGCAGGACCTGTTAGCGGCGGCCCCACTGACAGCACTAATCCGGACTTAGAAATTATATCTTTCTAATCGAACACCACACACGCAACACCACCATACCACCATCTCCTTGCAAGTACCTAAGTACCCGCAACTCCATGGTGAAGGCAATGTCACTCCATCACCAACCTCTTTGCATTGCAAGCACTTGCGTACCTACAACACTCCGAAGAAGGCAACGGCGCGCGATGCTCGACTCCACACACCTCACCACACCACACCACCGATGGCCAGCCAGCCAGCCAGCCCAGCTAAGGGCTAACCCACCAACCAACCACCAATGGCCTAGGCCAGCCGGATCCCACCTTCAAGTCCAAGCACAGCCAAGTGCAAGTACCGCCAAGTGTTCACCAACCAACCATCACACCAGGTCAGCCGGCCAGTACCCACCTTCAAGTGCCATTACCCTCGGGTGCAAGCCCAATCAAGTGTTAACCAACCAACCCGGCCAAGGCAGCCAACAGGCCGGCACCCTACAGCACCGACCCGCCATCACCACCTCAACCGTTGACCATGCAAGTGGCCTCGG
>NW_026689840.1:65000-92500 GCF_943734765.1 Anopheles ziemanni | reverse complement strand
TGGCTATCGAGCATGCCCAAGTGATGACTTGATTGTGTGCTTGCTTGAATTCTTCACATTTCATACCATCGGTTAGTTGTCGAATCATTCCTCGATCATAACCTTCGTTCTTGGTTCATGTATGCTCTCTTCCACATAGGGCAAGCAAGAATTAACTATCTTACCCAGGACCGCCGAAGCAGCGTGGACCAGGGGAGAACTATACTTTGTCTTGTATGCCCTCTTCCACATAGGGCAAGCTAGAACTAACTATCTTACCCAGGACCGCCGAAGCAGCGTGGACCAGTGGAGGACTATACTTTGTTCATAACACCACAGTATTGAGTAATGTGCCCTCTTCCACATAGGGCAAGCTAGAATGAACTATCTTACCCAGGACCGCCGGAGCAGTGTGGACCAGTGGAGGACTACACAATCATGAGGTTTGATATCGACTTGTGTGTTTCAATAGGGTACCGATGGTATGTTTTGAACCGATTTGATTTAGCCATTCTGAAGTCATCACTTGGTTGAAGCGCTGAACTAGGGAGGCATCGTTTACATATATATTGGGTTTCGCATGCTCTACTAGGTTAATGTCATAGGGTTGGCTATCGAGCATGCCCAAGTGATGACTTGATTGTGTGCTTGCTTGAATTCTTCACATTTCATACCATCGGTTAGTTGTCGAATCATTCCTCGATCATAACCTTCGTTCTTGGTTCATGTATGCTCTCTTCCACATAGGGCAAGCTGGAATTAACTATCTTACCCAGGACCGCCGAAGCAGCGTGGACCAGGGGAGAACTATACTTTGTCTTGTATGCCCTCTTCCACATAGGGCAAGCTAGAATTAACTATCTTACCCAGGACTGCAAAGCAGCGTGGACCAGTGGAGGACTATACTTTGTTCATTACACCACAGTATTAAGTATGGTGTCCTCTTCCACATAGGGCAAGCTAGAATTAACTATCTTACCCAGGACCGCCGAAGCAGTGTGGACCAGGGGAGGACTATACTTTATACTTCACACACTAGCCAAATTGAAGTCATCACTTGGTTGAAGCACTGAACTAGGGCGAGTCTATCGTTTACTTTGCATTGGGATAATACGCTGCATGCTCTCTTAGGTTAATGTCATGTGATTGGCTATAGAGCATGCCCAAGTGATGACTTTGTTTCAAGCTCAACAGGTAGGGTATTGAGTCCTCTTCCACATAGGGCAAGCTAGAATTAACTATCTTACCCAGGACCGCCGGAGCAGCGTGGACCAGGGGAGAACTATACTTTGTCTTGTATGCCCTCTTCCACATAGGGCAAGCTAGAACTAACTATCTTACCCAGGACTGCAAAGCAGCGTGGACCAGTGGAGGACTATACTTTGTTCATTACACCACAGTATTAAGTATGGTGTCCTCTTCCACATAGGGCAAGCTAGAACTAACTATCTTACCCAGGACCGCCGAAGCAGTGTGGACCAGGGGAGGACTATACTTTATACTTCACACACTAGCCATACTGAAGTCATCACTTGGTTGAAGCGCTGAACTACGGCGGGGTAATCGTTTACAGGTTATAATCATATAGCTGCATGCTCATTAGTAGATAATGGAATATTGTATGGCAATATGAGCATGCCCAAGTGATGACTTTGTTTCAAGCTCAACAGGTAGGGTATTGAGTCCTCTTCCACATAGGGCAAGCTAGAATGAACTATCTTACCCAGGACCGCCGGAGCAGCGTGGACCAGTGGAGGACTCTATACTTTATACTTCACACCACAGTATTGAGTACGACTTGCATAAAGCCCCTAATGAGAACCACGAGGGCTCTCTCAATGTAGAACCACGAGGGCTCTAGTACCGATTCTCTCGGTACGGCTTGGTCCGTGTTCCTTTATGCATGTACTCGCAGAAAGTCTCAACCCGGAGGTCTTGACTTTGATTGTCATAGTTGGACTACGACGGGGCATCCGACCATTGCTGATCGAACACCCCTGATTCACCATCTTTCGGGTAGGCGGTACGCGTACCTCCGGACGCGGAAGTCTCAACCCGGAGGTCTTGACTTTGATTGTCATAGTTGGACTACGACGGGGCATCCGACCATTGCTGATCGAACACCCCTGATTCATCATCTTTCGGGTAGGCGGTGCGCGCACCTCCGACGCGGAAGTCTCAACCCGGAGGTCTTGACTTTGTATTGTCATAGTTGGACTACGACGGGGTATCCGACTCATCGAATACCCCAGAAGCACACCATCTTTCGGGTAGGCGGTACGCGTACCTCCGGACGCGGAAGTCTCAACCCGGAGGTCTTGACTTTGATTGTCATAGTTGGACTACGACGGGGTATCCGACTCATCGAATACCCCAGAAGCACACCATCTTTCGGGTAGGCGGTACGCGTACCTCCGGACGCGGAAAGTCTCAACCCGGAGGTCTTGACTTTGGTTGTCATAGTTGGACTATGACGGGGCATCCGACCATTGCTGATCGAACACCCCTGTTACACCATCTTTCGGATAGGCGGTGCGCGACACCACCGACGCGGAAAGTCTCAACCCGGAGGTCTTGACTTTGTATTGTTGGATAGTCCTCTTCCACTATAGGGCAAGCTGGAAATATTCCATTTTACCCAGGACTGCCGAGGCAGCGTGGACCAGGGGAGAACTTCACGGAATCTTCAGGCATCCATGATTGCCATAGTGCGTAAGCCGCCGCTGTGCGCGTCAACTCGTTCCCCGTGAGGAGGAGTCTAGCCGCCGCTAAAAGACGAAGCATTAAGTGTCCTCATTCCACTATAGGGCAAGCTAGAATTAACTATCTTACCCAGGACCGCCGAAGCAGCGTGGACCAGGCGAGGACTATACTTTATACTTCACACCACAGTATTGAGTACGACTTGCATAAAGCCCCTAATGAGAACCACGAGGGCTCTCTCAATGTAGAACCACGAGGGCTCTAGTACCGATTCTCTCGGTACGGCTTGGTCCGTGTTCCTTTATGCTTGTACTCGCGGAAAGTCTCAACCCGGAGGTCTTGACTTTGATTGTCATAGTTGGACTACGACGGGGCATCCGACCATTGCTGACCGAACACCCCTGATTCATCATCTTTCGGATAGGAGGTGCGCCCACCTCCGACGCGGAAGTCTCAACCCGGAGGTTCGGACTTAGAGTTTTTCCCATTTAAAAGTTTTTCTCTTAGCCATACTGAAGTCATCACTTGGTGAACGATTGAACTAGGGCGGGTTAATCGTTTATAGGTATCATGTGGTTTGCATGCTCTCTTAGGTTAAGGTCATGTGGTTGGCTATCGAGCATGCCCAAGTGATGACTTTGTTTCACGCTTGCTTGATTTCTTCATGATTCCCTGTTATATAGTGTAATCATTCGAGAACAGGGAATCTTTGGTTTTGCTCAACAGGTATTGGATGTCAACTTGGTATCTAGATCGCATTAAGTCTCAACCCTTAGGTTCGGACTTGTATAGTGACATCTTGTTACGGTCTTGAGTCTCAACCCGCAGGTTCGGACTACTTAGTGTTTGATCGAATATAATATGGCAACTTGTGCCTAAGTCTCAACCCGCAGGTTCGGACTTCTGTTTATTTGGCCAATGTATGTATAAGGCAACTTGTGCCTAAGTCTCAACCCGCAGGTTCGGACTTGTGTATTTGTTCGAAGTCATGTATAAGGCAACGTGTGCCTAAGTCTCAACCCGCAGGTTCGGACTTGTTAGTGTTTCGTCAACTTTCATATGGCAACTTGTGCCTAAGTCTCAACCCGCAGGTTCGGACTTGTGTATTTGTTCGAAGTCATGTATAAGGCAACTTGTGCCTAAGTCTCAACCCGCAGGTTCGGACTTGTGTATTTGTTCGAAGTCATGTATAAGGCAACGTGTGCCTAAGTCTCAACCCGCAGGTTCGGACTTGTTAGTGTTTCGTCAACTTTCATATGGCAACTTGTGCCTGAGTCTCAACCCGCAGGTTCGGACTTCTATAGTGTTTCGTCAATTATCATATGGCAACTTGTGCCGAAGTCTCAACCCGCAGGTTCGGACTTCTGGAAGGATCACTTGGCCACTAATGATCCTTCCGCAGGTTCACCTACGGAAACCTTGTTACGACTTTTACTTCCTCTAAATCATCAAGTTCGGTCAACTTCGATAAAGCAGACGCGGTTCACGAGGATCCAGCGAACGATCATCTCCAAAGACCTCACTAAATAATCCATCGGTAGTAGCGACGGGCGGTGTGTACAAAGGGCAGGGACGTATTCAACGCTGGCTGATGACCAGCACTTACTAGAAGTTCCGAGTTCATATGGACCATTGCAATCCATAATCCCTACTAAGTGAGTATTTGAGTGATTTCCCGTTCCTCTCGGAATAGGAGACACGCTGCTACCCACATTGTAGCACGCGTGTAGCCCAGAACATCTAAGGGCATCACGGACCTGTTATCGCTCGATCTCATTTTGCTAAACACAAATTGTCCTGCTAAGCAGCGTACCGTAAGTGCACTTGCGCACACGAACAGCGAAGGTGTCAGGTCATACTCCACCGAAAGGTCCTAACCCGTTCCAATCGGCATCGACGCATTAACGCTGACTGCGTTCTAGTTAGCATATGTGAGTCACGTTCGTTATCGGAATTAACCAGACAAATCAATCCACGAACTAAGAACGGCCATGCACCACTACCCTTAAATTTGAGAAAGAGCTATTAATCTGTCTCACCTCCATAAGTTCGGACCTGGTAAGTTTTCCCGTGTTGAGTCAAATTGAACCGCAAGCTCCATTTCATTGTGGTGCCCTTCCGTCAATTCCTTTAAGTTTCAACTTTGCAACCATACTTCCCCCGGAACCTGACTTTGGTTTCCCGGAAGCTACTGAGAGCACCTGGTTGTAGCGTCTCCCAATTGCTAGTTGGCATCGTTTACGGTTAGAACTAGGGCGGTATCTAATCGCCTTCGATCCTCTAACTTTCGTTCTTGATTAAAGAAAGCATCCTTGACAAATGCCTTCGCTTTAGTTAGTCTTACGACGGTCTACGAATTTCACCTCTCGCGCCGTAATACTAGTGTCCCCAACTACTTCTGTTAATCATTACCTCCGGTCTGAGTACAAACCAATGAAAGATTAGACCAAGGTCGTATTCCATTATTCCATGCAAGATTATTCTAGGGCGTTTGGGCACCCTGCTTTAAGCACTCTAATTTGTTCAAGGTAAACGTGAGCGGTCGAGCTCTATGTTACACTTGCACCCGTTGAAGGGCACACCATGACACAGACTTGGTGCCCTACCACACCATTGAGTCGCAACCAGATTCCGACTTGGCCCACCGACCACGGGTTGACCGGGTCGGCGGAGCCGGACTGTGTTGGACAAGTATCAACTTCGAACGTTTTAACCGCAACAATTTTAATATACGCTAGTGGAGCTGGAATTACCGCGGCTGCTGGCACCAGACTTGCCCTCCACTTGATCCTCGTAGAAGGATTTATGCTCTACTCATTCCAATTATGAAACATCATTAAAGAGTTTCATATTGTTATTTCTCGTCACTACCTCCCCGTCCCGGGATTGGGTAATTTACGCGCCTGCTGCCTTCCTTGGATGTGGTAGCCATTTCTCAGGCTCCCTCTCCGGAATCGAACCCTGATTCCCCGTTACCCGTTGCAACCATGGTAGTCCTCTATACTACCATCCATAGTTGATAGGGCAGATATTTGCGAGATCTGTCGTCGGTGCGAGACCATACGATCAGCATCATTATCCAGACTTCAACTCAATGACACGGAGAACCCGCGATTGGTTTGACTAATAAGTGCACCAGTTCCCGCGAGGGTCCTGGCATGTTGCATGTATTAGCTCTAGATTTTCCACAGTTATCCAAGTAACTAGGTTGATGATCTCGTAAATTATAGCTGTTATACTGAGCCTTATGCGGTTTCACATTAAATCTGTTTGTACTTAGACATGCATGGCTTAACCTTTGAGACGAGCGTATATTACTGGTAGGATCAACCAGAATTCCGACTTTGCGTTCGAATGTTCATTGTCCCATTGCACCCGGAGGAGCAAACACCACGTTCTATATGTTGTCAAGTCCGGTAGCACACGGGAGGCGAGCCCCCGTGCGAACCTCATTGCCCTCGTATCACACACACCCGATGCACCGGACAGGCACTTGAGCGGCATTCGACTCCGCTAAGCGCTCGTGCGCCCGATTGTGCATGCGCTGACGGGGCCTTCATACCCCTACCACAGCGACCTTATGCCAAACTTCCATGAATACTTAGGTGAGCTGACAAGGGCCTTCATTTCCCTACCATCAACTAAAGGACACGCTAGGCGCGTCCGATCATTGCAACTGCGGGGCTTTCATACCCCAATCACCACAGTACGCAATTCACCAGAGTTTAATCACAACCCCCCCGGACATGGCACACTATTAACTTGCAACAAAACTTAGTGTGTGCCGGGCACATCGGTTCCACAAAATCATTCCCGATGTACCCCAATTGGGGTTGTGAACGCATCCATGGTCCTCTGACACACCCAACCAAGCGTGGATACTACATACCTCAAACACCCAGTACACTAACAGACAAATCAATATATGGTTGCTTTCCCCCAGACATTTGCCAATCACTTGGCACCCGGACGGGAACTCGCTCCTGATTGCGCCAATGCCACCCATTTGCCAAGAGCGAGTTCTGTATGTAGATTTCATTTGGAAAGACAACCGTGTACTGGATATTCTATCCGACGATTACAGATGACGAGTACGAGACTCGACTACACTCACGGATAATACATTTTGGGTCGAGATTGCTTTCGGGGTTTTCGATTGGTCTTGCGCTTGTAAACGTATAACTTTGACTTGTGGTAACTTCGGTATGTTAGTCGATCACGTGGATGTGAACTGGTTAGGGTGAGCAATATGTTCACTTGCACTCTGGGTAGGAATAGGTGAGCGCTATAGGTTAAGATCATTGTATGGTTCCATCGTGATGACTTTCGCTAGATAGTAGGATGTTTGGATAGTTATAACGTTTTTGGCCATTTGTTCATAGTGTTCAGTCCATTGAGGAATTCGATTGGTCTTTGCTTCACACACGTGGTCGATCACTTGGATGTGAACTAGGGTGAGAATAAGGTGTTCACTAGTGCTCTTAGGTTTTGGATCAGTACTGAGCACTTGATTGGTTTCGCATAATATGTATCCATAGTGATGACTCTTTCCAGCTTAAGATTTCGTTACCGGTTTCGAATCCTCCCCACGTTCGCTTTTACTTGGTTAGGTTTTCGAGTGTAGATTTGAAAGCAATCTCATGTATGTATCCCATCTGATATAAGCCACTGACAGTTCATGTCACCTCGTTCAACTCTCGCTGGGTCACAGAAGTATGTTACTGCGCCCATTATCCCTACTCGGATAGGTTCGGTTCGTTCGTTTTATACTACGGTGAGTAAACTCAATTTGTGCATCGCATAGCCATGGAAAGCAAGCTTTCGCGGGCCTCTTCGACTGTTTTGATACGAGCTGTGCCCGTGATGCTTGTCATCCCAGGATACTAGACCCCTTTGGACGACCGCATGACCATCAGAAAGTAAATTCCACGTTCGATTTGGGGTGTGAACCCCGAACATAAAGTCTTTGTGTAGAACCACGAGGGCTCTATAGTACCGATTCTCTCGGTACGCTTGGTCCGTGTTCCTTTATGTTCGTACTCTTGTGAATAAGATTCACGTTCGTTTTGGGATATTTGCTACTGTCACCGTTTGAGTACTATGGGGCTTGAACCCCTAACATAAAGTCTTTGTGTAGAACCACGAGGGTTCTATAGTACCGATTCTCTCGGTACGCTTGGTCCGTGTTCCTTTATGTTCGTACTCTTGTGTGTATAATATTCATGTTCGGTTTGGGATATTTGCTACTTTCACCAGGGTCCCGTTCTTCATACAAGTCTGCCTTGCTAATGTGGTAACTTTATAGTGTAGTTCTGACATCCCAATTTTGGGACTTAGCCGATTTTTCATGAATTTCCATATGACCCTAAGGGTCCCTTTCTTCATACAAGCTTGCCTAGGGCGATCGGTCAAAACTTGTCTTACTATTCGATTGGTCTTCGCAGTTTCACCCTAGGCAATTCGCCTAGGTCTGTCTTCTTGAGGAGGCCAAAACCCGAAATAAGGAGGTCCAGCCGACCCTGAAACCTCCCCTGTCTTAACTACACTAACCCGATTTTTCAGGGTCCTCAGCGCCATACAACTTTGCCTAGGTCACTTATACTCTTGACTTAGGCCATCTGACTTGGTCCGTGTTTCTTCCTAGGGTTCACCTAGGTACTTTGCCTTGCTTGATGTGGTAACTTTATAGTGTAGTTCTGACATCCCAATTTTGGGACTTAGCCGATTTTTCATGAATTTCCATATGACCCTAAGGGTCCCTTTCTTCATACAAGCTTGCCTAGGGCGATCGGTCAAAACTTGTCTTACTATTCGATTGGTCTTCGCACTTTCACCCTAGGCAGTTTGCCTAGGTCTGTCTTCTTGAGGAGGCCAAAACCCGAAATAAGGAGGTTCAGCCGACCCAGAAACCTCCCCTGTCTGAACTACACTAACCCGATTTTTCAGGGTCCTCAGCGCCATACAACTTTGCCTAGGTCACTTGTACTCTTGACTTAGGCCATCTGACTTGGTCCGTGTTTCTTCCTAGGGTTCACCTAGGTACTTTGCCTTGCTTGATGTGGTAACTTTTTAGTGTAGTTCAGACATCCCAATTTTGGGACTTAGCCGATTTTTCATGTATTTCCATATGACCCATAGGGTCCCTTTCTTCATACAAGCTTGCCTAGGGCGATCGGTCAAAACTTGTCTTACTATTCGATTGGTCTTCGCACTTTCACCCTAGGCAGTTTGCCTAGGTCTGTCTTCTTGAGGAGGCCAAAACCCGAAATAAGGAGGTTCAGCCAACCTAGAAACCTCCCCTGTCAGAACTACACTAACCAGATTTTTCAGGGTCCTCACCGTCATACAACTTTGCCTAGGTCACTTGTACTCTTGACTTAGGCCATCTGACTTGGTCCGTGTTTCTTCTTAGGGTTCACCTAGGTACTTTGCCTTGCTTGATGTGGTAACTTTTTAGTGTAGTTCAGACATCCCAATTTTGGGACTTAGCCGATTTTTCGTATATTTCCATATGACCCATAGGGTCCCTTTCTTCATACAAGCTTGCCTAGGGCGATCGGTCAAAACTTGTCTTACTATTCGATTGGTCTTCGCACTTTCACCCTAGGCAGTTTGCCTAGGTGTAGCTTCTTGAGGAGGTCAAAACCCAAAATAAGGAGGTTCAGCCGACCCAAAAACCTCCCCTGTCTGAACTACACTAACCCGATTTTTCAGGGTCCTCAGCGCCATACAACTTTGCCTAGGTCACTTGTACTCTTGACTTAGGCCATCTGACTTGGTCCGTGTTTCTTCTTAGGGTTCACCTAGGTACTTTGCCTTGCTTGATGTGGTAACTTTTTAGTGTAGTTCAGACATCCCAATTTTGGGACTTAGCCGATTTTTCATGTATTTCCATATGACCCATAGGGTCCCTTTCTTCATACAAGCTTGCCTAGGGCGATCGGTCAAAACTTGTCTTACTATTCGATTGGTCTTCGCACTTTCACCCTAGGCAGTTTGCCTAGGTGTAGCTTCTTGAGGAGGTCAAAACCCAAAATAAGGAGGTTCAGCCGACCCAAAAACCTCCCCTGTCTAAACTACACTAACCAGATTTTTCAGGGTCCTCACCGTCATACAACTTTGCCTAGGTCACTTGCACTCTTGACTTAGGCCATCTGACTTGGTCCGTGTTTCTTCCTAGGGTTCACCTAGGTACTTTGCCTTGCTTGATGTGGTAACTTTTTAGTGTAGTTCTGACATCCCAATTTTGGGACTTAGCCGATTTTTCATGTATTTCCATATGACCCTTAGGGTCCCTTTCTTCATACAAGCTTGCCTAGGGCGATCGGTCAAAACTTGTCTTACTATTCGATTGGTCTTCGCACTTTCACCCTAGGCAGTTTGCCTAGGTCTGTCTTCTTGAGGAGGCCAAAACCCGAAATAAGGAGGTTCAGCCGACCCAGAAACCTCCCCTGTCTGAACTACACTAACCCGATTTTTCAGGGTCCTCAGCGCCATACAACTTTGCCTAGGTCACTTGTACTCTTGACTTAGGCCATCTGACTTGGTCCGTGTTTCTTCCTAGGGTTCACCTAGGTACTTTGCCTTGCTTGCTGTGGTAACTTTTTAGTGTAGTTCAGACATCCCAATTTTGGGACTTAGCCGATTTTTCATGGATTTTCCATATGACCCATAGGGTCCCTTTCTTCATACAAGCTTGCCTAGGGCGATCGGTCAAAACTTGTCTTACTATTCGATTGGTCTTCGCACTTTCACCCTAGGCAGTTTGCCTAGGTGTAGCTTCTTGAGGAGGTCAAAACCCAAAATAAGGAGGTTCAGCCGACCCAAAAACCTCCCCTGTCTGAACTACACTAACCCGATTTTTCAGGGTCCTCAGCGCCATACAACTTTGCCTAGGTCACATGTACTCTTGACTTAGGCCATCTGACTTGGTCCGTGTTTCTTCTTAGGGTTCACCTAGGTACTTTGCCTTGCTTGATGTGGTAACTTTTTAGTGTAGTTCAGACATCCCAATTTTGGGACTTAGCCGATTTTTCATGGATTTTCCATATGACCCATAGGGTCCCTTTCTTCATACAAGCTTGCCTAGGGCGATCGGTCAAAACTTGTCTTACTATTCGATTGGTCTTCGCACTTTCACCCTAGGCAGTTTGCCTAGGTGTAGCTTCTTGAGGAGGTCAAAACCCAAAATAAGGAGGTTCAGCCGACCCAAAAACCTCCCCTGTCTGAACTACACTAACCCGATTTTTCAGGGTCCTCAGCGCCATACAACTTTGCCTAGGTCACATGTACTCTTGACTTAGGCCATCTGACTTGGTCCGTGTTTCTTCTTAGGGTTCACCTAGGTACTTTGCCTTGCTTGATGTGGTAACTTTTTAGTGTAGTTCTGACATCCCAATTTTGGGACTTAGCCGATTTTTCATGTATTTCCATATGACCCTTAGGGTCCCTTTCTTCATACAAGCTTGCCTAGGGCGATCGGTCAAAACTTGTCTTACTATTCGATTGGTCTTCGCACTTTCACCCTAGGCAGTTTGCCTAGGTGTAGCTTCTTGATGAGGCCAAAACCCAAAATAAGGGGGTTCGGCCGACCCAAAAACCTACCCTGTCTAAACTACACTAACCAGATTTTTCAGGGTCCTCAGCGCCATACAACTTTGCCTAGGTCACTTGTTCTCTTGACTTAGGCCATCTGACTTGGTCCGTGTTTCTTCCTAGGGTTCACCTAGGTACTTTGCCTTGCTTGGTGTGGTAACTTTTTAGTGTAGTTCTGACATCCTCATTTTGGGACTTAGCCGATTTTTCGTAAAATGCCATATGACCCATATGGGTCCTTTCCTTCATATAAGTTTGCCTTGCTTGGTGTGGTAACATTTGAGTGTAGTTCTGACATCATCATTTTGGGACTTAGCCGATTTTTCGTCAAATACCATATGACCCATATGGGTCCTTTCCTTCATATAAGTTTGCCTTGCTTGGTGTGGTAACATTTGAGTGTAGTTCTGACATCCCCATTTTGGGACTTAGCCGATTTTTCGTAAAATACCATATGACCCATCAGGGTCCTTTGCTTCATATAAGTTTGCCTTGCTTGGTGTGGTAACATTTGAGTGTAGTTCTGACATCCCCATTTTGGGACTTAGCCGATTTTTCGTAAAATACCATATGAGCCATCAGGGTCCTTGCCTTCATATAAGTTTGCCTTGCTTGGTGTGGTAACATTTGAGTGTAGTTCTGACATCCCCATTTTGGGACTTAGCCGATTTTTCGTAAAATACCATTTGACCCATCAGGGTCCTTTGCTTCATATAAGTTTGCCTTGCTTGATGTGGTAACTTTTTAGTGTAGTTCAGACATCCCCATTTTGGGACTTAGCCGATTTTTCGTAAAATACCATATGACCCATCAGGGTCCTTTCCTTCATATAAGTTTGCCTTGCTTGGTGTGGTAACATTTGAGTGTAGTTCTGACATCCCCATTTTGGGACTTAGCCGATTTTTCGATCCATCCTATATGACCCATCAGGGTCCTTTTTCTTCATATAAGTTTCCCAAGACTTAGTGCTTTTTACCTTTGGACACCAATATCACCCTTATGGGTTTCTTTGATCTTCTCACTTTGTATTGACCAAATGTAGGTCTTGCCATGCCAAACATATAATTGTTCTACACCAAGTCTCTATCTCGTACCGCCAGCTCGGTACATTCGATCAACCTGCCTTTAAGGCACCCGGGACTTAGCCATTTTTTCACATTTTTCATGATTTTGAGGGAACTTTTCTCGACTTTGTCACCTTATATCACCAAGATCCTTTCCCTTTAGCGCTTCACTCTGTTCGTATGATATTTAGCGCTGACTATCACCTTTCTATCGCTGACCTCAACTTCTTATTCGGTGCCATAGAGCCAGAGATATTTGGTGTATGCTGTTATAAGGGAAGTTTGTCACTTTTTCAAAGGCCCACTTTGGGACGCCCATATCTCACCTTCACGTATCTTCGATCTTCTTGTCGTCTATGGACGAAACTTAGGTCTTGTATTGGCCAACTTATAAATGTTCTACGGCCAAGCCGTATCTCTTACCGCCAGCCCGGTATTCATGGACTTAGTTGGATTTTCGCCTCTCGTGGTAACAATTTCAGACTTTGACTCACAATAACACCCAAACGGTCACATGCTAGCGCTTTGCTTGGAAGGAATTATAGTTAGCGCTACCTTTTCTCTTTCCATCGATACCTTGTTCGTTCCATTCCATGCCATACAGCCGAAGTTATGATGTTTCCCGTTTTCCATATCATGTGGAGCTTATGCTCTGGGAAAACCATCTAACACCTGTACCACCCTTTTAGGTACCACCGATCTCGAGACTATGTTCGGGCCAAATATAGGTTATAACATGCCCAACTTATAATTGTTCTACACCAAGTCTCTATCTCTTACCGCCTGCTCGGTATTTTACTCGTAAGTCCAAATTTCACAACTTGTACTTTTTGGCCCAATGTACTCGAGTTTCAATTTTGGTAACATTTTTCGACTTTGACGCCTAATAACTTCCAAATCATGCTAGTTAGCGCTTTGCTTTCTTCTAGTCGTATCTAGCGCTGGGTGTTACCTTTCCAAAACATATCCTAGCTCTACAATCCATGCCATACAGCCGGAGCTACATGGTGCACAAGTCAAATCCATTTTAGCCATGTTTCATTTTTGCTAATTTTTGACCACTCGTATCACCCTTCCAGAGTGGTCCGATCTTCTCGCTTTCTATGGACGACTTTTAGGTCTCGTAGAGGCAAACTTATAAGTATTCTACGTCAACCCGCTATCTCTTACCGCTTGCTCGGTATTCTTGGTCTTGTGTGATTTTTGGCCATTTTGGTATTATTTTTCCACTTTGTCGCTTAATAACTCCGTTTTGCTCAACACTTAGCGCTTCGGTTGTTTGGGATTATAGTTAGCGCTCGGTTCGACCTTTCCAACACTGATCTAAGCTTGTCGATCCGTTCCATACAGCCTGAGTTATTCGCGATACCGTGTTTCAATCCATTTCTCAAGTCTCGTTTTGGTCCAACTTTGAACCAGCCATATCACCCTGATGGGTACCTCCGATCTTCTCGCTCTATATTGGCCAATGTTAGGTCTTGTGGTAACGTACTTATGATTGTTCTACGCCGTGTTCGTAGCTCTTATCGTTCGCCCGCTATTTTCGATCATAAGGTGAATTTTCGCCTCTAAACCACCATTTTTCACCTTTGCCCTCTAATATGACCGACTTGCTCAACACCTAGCGCTTCGCTTGGTAGGACACATAGCTAGCGCTCGTCAAGACCTTTCCAACGCATATCCAAGCTTTCCGATCCGAGCCATACAGCCTGAGCTATAGGCGATACCGTTTTTCCCATTTTCTTGGTCACACGCACTTTAGGGTACCCCTTTTTGCCTTTGACCCTTAATACCTCCTCCGGGTCACTAGTAGGCGCTCAGCTTGGTAGGAAACATAGCTAGAGCAGGCCTTCACCTTTCCAAAACTGCCGAAAGTGTACCGATCCGACATCTAGAACCAAAGTTATGGTCATTCCCATCATGCTCTACTTTCATGGTCAACCTCCACCAAGCACACCTAGGTTGGACCAACTTTCACCAACTCATCTCGAACCCCAAATTTGCTTCGACCTACTAGGTTTCCCTAGTAAAGTGGTCAAAACATCCATTACAACACGACTGGTCTTTCTGGTGGTCGACCTAGGCGACTTTGTTCGACGACCACCACCCCATGGAACTAAAAGACGTCCCTTGATACGGACCACCGATACATTTTCCGGCCTGTCTAAACTACACTCATCGAAATTTTTTTGGGACCCCACCGTCATACAAGTTTCCCTAGGTCAAGTTTTTCTTCCGGATCGGCCGCGGACCTCACTTTTCATTATCTAGGGAGGCCATAGGGCCCCAAAAGGGGTTTTTTAAAATTTTCGACACTTTCGACTTTGGTCGGATTTTTTCCGATTTTGGTCCGACCTAGGGACTTGGTGGTCCAAGGAGCCTCGGGACCAAACTTTTTTCTCAGGGGTCCCTACCTCCATACAACTTTGCCTAGGTCAATTTTTTGTTCCAAATCGACCGCGGATTTCACTTTTCAATATCTGGGGCTCGTGTAGAGTCCGAATATGAGGTTTTCTCATTTTTCGACATTTTCGACTTTTTTCGACTTTTTTCGGGTTTTTCGACCTAGGGGTCCGCCGAACAAATTGTACTCTTAACTACACTAACCCGATTTTTCATGGTCCTTAGCGCCATACAACTTTGCCTAGGTCACTTGTACTCTTGACTTAGGCCATCTGACTTGGTCCGTGTTTCTTCCTAGGGTTCACCTAGGTACTTTGCCTTGCTTGATGTGGTAACTTTTTAGTGTAGTTCAGACATCCCAATTTCGGGACTTAGCCGATTTTTCGTATATTTCCATATGACCCATAGGGTCCCTTTCTTCATACAAGCTTGCCTAGGGCGATCGGTCAAAACTTGTCTTACTATTCGATTGGTCTTCGCACTTTCACCCTAGGCACTTTGCCTAGGTCTGTCTTCTTGAGGAGGCCAAATCCCGAAATAAGGAGGTTCAGCCGACCCAGAAACCTCCCCTGTCTGAACTACACTAACCCGATTTTTCAGGGTCCTCAGCGCCATACAACTTTGCCTAGGTCACTTGTACTCTTGACTTAGGCCATCTGACTTGGTCCGTGTTTCTTCCTAGGGTTCACCTAGGTACTTTGCCTTGCTTGATGTGGTAACTTTTTAGTGTAGTTCAGACATCCCAATTTTGGGACTTAGCCGATTTTTCATGTATTTCCATATGACCCATAGGGTCCCTTTCTTCATACAAGCTTGCCTAGGGCGATCGGTCAAAACTTGTCTTACTATTCGATTGGTCTTCGCACTTTCACCCTAGGCAGTTTGCCTAGGTCTGTCTTCTTGAGGAGGCCAAAACCCGAAATAAGGAGGTTCAGCCGACCCAGAAACCTCCCCTGTCTGAACTACACTAACCCGATTTTTCAGGGTCCTCAGCGCCATACAACTTTGCCTAGGTCACTTGTACTCTTGACTTAGGCCATCTGACTTGGTCCGTGTTTCTTCCTAGGGTTCACCTAGGTACTTTGCCTTGCTTGCTGTGGTAACTTTTTAGTGTAGTTCAGACATCCCAATTTTGGGACTTAGCCGATTTTTCATGTATTTCCATATGACCCATAGGGTCCCTTTCTTCATACAAGCTTGCCTAGGGCGATCGGTCAAAACTTGTCTTACTATTCGATTGGTCTTCGCACTTTCACCCTAGGCAGTTTGCCTAGGTGTAGCTTCTTGAGGAGGTCAAAACCCAAAATAAGGAGGTTCAGCCGACCCAAAAACCTCCCCTGTCTAAACTACACTAACCAGATTTTTCAGGGTCCTCACCGTCATACAACTTTGCCTAGGTCACTTGTTCTCTTGACTTAGGCCATCTGACTTGGTCCGTGTTTCTTGCTAGGGTTCACCTAGGTACTTTGCCTTGCTTGATGTGGTAACTTTTTAGTGTAGTTCAGACATCCCAATTTTGGGACTTAGCCGATTTTTCATGTATTTCCATATGACCCATAGGGTCCCTTTCTTCATACAAGCTTGCCTAGGGCGATCGGTCAAAACTTGTCTTACTATTCGATTGGTCTTCGCACTTTCACCCTAGGCAGTTTGCCTAGGTGTAGCTTCTTGAGGAGGTCAAAACCCAAAATAAGGAGGTTCAGCCGACCCAAAAACCTCCCCTGTCTAAACTACACTAACCAGATTTTTCAGGGTCCTCACCGTCATACAACTTTGCCTAGGTCACTTGCACTCTTGACTTAGGCCATCTGACTTGGTCCGTGTTTCTTGCTAGGGTTCACCTAGGTAGTTTGCCTTGCTTGATGTGGTAACTTTTTAGTGTAGTTCTGACATCCCAATTTTGGGACTTAGCCGATTTTTCATGTATTTCCATATGACCCTTAGGGTCCCTTTCTTCATACAAGCTTGCCTAGGGCGATCGGTCAAAACTTGTCTTACTATTCGATTGGTCTTCGCACTTTCACCCTAGGCAGTTTGTCTAGGTGTAGCTTCTTGATGAGGCCAAAACCCAAAATAAGGGGGTTCGGCCGACCCAAAAACCTACCCTGTCTAAACTACACTAACCAGATTTTTCAGGGTCCTCAGCGCCATACAACTTTGCCTAGGTCACTTGTTCTATTGACTTAGGCCATCTGACTTGGTCCGTGTTTCTTCCTAGGGTTCACCTAGGTACTTTGCCTTGCTTGGTGTGGTAACTTTTTAGTGTAGTTCTGACATCCTCATTTTGGGACTTAGCCGATTTTTCGTAAAATACCATATGACCCATATGGGTCCTTTCCTTCATATAAGTTTGCCTTGCTTGGTATGGTAACATTTGAGTGTAGTTCTGACATCATCATTTTGGGACTTAGCCGATTTTTCGTAAAATACCATATGACCCATATGGGTCCTTTGCTTCATATAAGTTTGCCTTGCTTGGTGTGGTAACATTTGAGTGTAGTTCTGACATCCCCATTTTGGGACTTAGCCGATTTTTCGATCAATACCATATGACCCATCAGGGTCCTTTGCTTCATATAAGTTTGCCTTGCTTGGTGTGGTAACATTTGAGTGTAGTTCTGACATCATCATTTTGGGACTTAGCCGATTTTTCGTAAAATACCATATGACCCATCAGGGTCCTTGCCTTCATATAAGTTTGCCTTGCTTGGTGTGGTAACACATGAGTGTAGTTCTGACATCCCCATTTTGGGACTTAGCCGATTTTTCGTAAAATACCATATGACCCATCAGGGTCCTTTCCTTCATATAAGTTTGCCTTGCTTGATGTGGTAACATTTGAGTGTAGTTCAGACATCCCCATTTTGGGACTTAGCCGATTTTTCGATCCATACCATATGACCCATCAGGGTCCTTGCCTTCATATAAGTTTGCCTTGCTTGGTGTGGTAACATTTTAGTGTAGTTCTGACATCATCATTTTGGGACTTAGCCGATTTTTCGTAAAATACCATATGACCCATCAGGGTCCTTTGCTTCATATAAGTTTGCCTTGCTTGGTGTGGTAACACATGAGTGTAGTTCTGACATCCCCATTTTGGGACTTAGCCGATTTTTCGACCAATACCATATGACCCATCAGGGTCCTTTGCTTCATATAAGTTTGCCTTGCTTGGTGTGGTAACATTTGAGTGTAGTTCTGACATCCCCATTTTGGGACTTAGCCGATTTTTCGTAAAATACCATATGACCCATCAGGGTCCTTTCCTTCATATAAGTTTGCCTTGCTTGGTGTGGTAACATTTGAGTGTAGTTCTGACATCACCATTTTGGGACTTAGCCGATTTTTCGTAAAATACCATATGACCCATCAGGGTCCTTTCCTTCATATAAGTTTGCCTTGCTTGATGTGGTAACATTTTAGTGTAGTTCTGACATCACCATTTTGGGACTTAGCCGATTTTTCGATCAATACCATATGACCCATCAGGGTCCTTTGCTTCATATAAGTTTGCCTTGCTTGATGTGGTAACACATGAGTGTAGTTCTGACATCCCCATTTTGGGACTTAGCCGATTTTTCGTAAAATACCATATGACCCATCAGGGTCCTTTCCTTCATATAAGTTTGCCTTGCTTGATGTGGTAACATTTTAGTGTAGTTCTGACATCACCATTTTGGGACTTAGCCGATTTTTCGTAAAATACCATATGACCCATCAGGGTCCTTTGCTTCATATAAGTTTGCCTTGCTTGGTGTGGTAACATTTGAGTGTAGTTCTGACATCCCCATTTTGGGACTTAGCCGATTTTTCGATCCATCCTATATGACCCATCAGGGTCCTTTTTCTTCATATAAGTTTCCCAAGACTTAGTGCTTTTTACCTTTGGATACCAATATCACCCTTACGGGTTTCTTTGATCTTCTCACTTTGTATTGACCAAATGTAGGTCTTGCCATGCCAAACATATAATTGTTCTACACCAAGTCTCTATCTCGTACCGCCAGCTCGGTACATTCGATCAACCTGCCCTTAAGGCACCCGGGACTTAGCCATTTTTTCACATTTTTCATGATTTTGAGGCAACTTTTCTCGACTTTGTCACCTTATATCACCAAGATCCTTTCCCTTTAGCGCTTCACTCTGTTCGTATGATATTTAGCGCTGACTATCACCTTTCTATCGCTGACCTCAACTTCTTATTCGGTGCCATAGAGCCAGAGATATTTGGTGTATGCTGTTATAAGGGAAGTTTGTCACTTTTTCAAAGGCCCACTTTGGGACGCCCATATCTCACCTTCACGTATCTTCGATCTTCTTGTCGTCTATGGACGAAACTTAGGTCTTGTATTGGCCAACTTATAAATGTTCTACGGCCAAGCCGTATCTCTTACCGCCAGCCCGGTATTCATGGACTTAGTCGGATTTTCGCCTCTCGTGGTAACAATTTCTGACTTTGACTCACAATAACACCCGAACGGTCACATGCTAGCGCTTTGCTTGGTAGGAATTATAGTTAGCGCTACCTTTTCTCTTTCCATCGATACCTTGTTCGTTCCATTCCATGCCATACAGCCGAAGTTATGATGTTTCCCGTTTTCCATATCATGTGGAGCTTATGCTCTGGGAAAACCATCTAACACCTGTACCACCCTTTTGGGTACCACCGATCTCGTCACTATGTTCGGGCCAAATATAGGTTATAACATGCCCAACATATAATTGTTCTACACCAAGTCTCTATCTCTTACCGCCTGCTCGGTATTTTACTCGTAAGTCCAAATTTCACAACTTGTACTTTTTGGCCCAATGTACTCGAGTTTCAATTTTGGTAACATTTTTCGACTTTGACACTTAATAACTTCCAAATCATGCTAGTTAGCGCTTTGCTTTCTTCTAGTCGTATCTAGCGCTGGGTGTTACCTTTCCAAAACATATCCTAGCTTAACAATCCATGCCATACAGCCGGAGCTATACGGTGCACAAGTCAAATCCATTTTAGCCATGTTTCATTTTTGCCAATTTTTGACCACTCGTATCACCCTTCCAGAGTGGTCCGATCTTCTCGCTGTCTATGGACGACTTTTAGGTCTCGTAGAGGCAAACTTATAAGTATTCTACGTCAACCCGCTATCTCTTACCGCCTGCTCGGTATTCTTGGTCTTGTGTGATTTTTGGAAATTTTGGTATTATTTTTCCACTTTGTCGCTTAATAACTCAGTTTTGCTCAACACTTAGCGCTTCGGTTGTTTGGGATTATAGTTAGCGCTTGGTTCGACCTTTCCAACACTGATCTTAGCTTGTCGATCCGTTCCATACAGCCTGAGTTATTCGCGATACCGTGTTTCAACCCATTTCTCAAGTCTCGTTTTGGTCCAACTTTGAACCAGCCATATCACCCTGATGGGTACCTCCGATCTTCTCGCTCTATATTGGCCAAAGTTAGGTCTTGTGGTAACGTACTTATGATTGTTCTACGCCGTGTTCGTAGCTCTTATCGTTCGCCCGCTATTTTCGATCATAAGGTGAATTTTCGCCTCTAAACCACCATTTTTCACCTTTGCCCTCTAATATGACCGACTTGCTCAACACCTAGCGCTTCGCTTGGTAGGACACATAGCTAGCGCTCGTCAAGACCTTTCCAACGCATATCCAAGCTTTCCGATCCGAGCCATACAGCCTGAGCTATAGGCGATACCGTTTTTCCCATTTTCTTGGTCACATGCACTTTAGGGTACCCCTTTTTGCCTTTGACCCTTAATACCTCCTCCGGGTCACTAGTAGGCGCTCAGCTTGGTAGGAAACATAGCTAGAGCAGGCCTTCACCTTTCCAAAACTGCCTCAAGTGTACCGATCCGACATCTAGAACCAAAGTTATGGTCATTCCTATCATGCTCTACTTTCATGGTCAACCTCCACCAAGCACACCTAGGTTGGACCAACTTTCACCAACTCATCTCGAACCCCAAATTTGCTTCGACCTACTAGGTTTCCCTAGTAAAGTGGTCAAAACATCCATTACAACACGACTGGTCTTTCTGGTGGTCGACCTAGGCGACTTTGTTCGACGACCACCACCCCATGGAACTAAAAGACGTCCCTTGATACGGACCACCGATACATTTTCCGGCCTGTCTAAACTACACTCATCGAAATTTTTTTGGGTCCCCACCGTCATACAAGTTTGCCTAGGTCAAGTTTTTCTTCCGGATCGGCCGCGGACCTCACTTTTCATTATCTAGGGAGGCCATAGGGCCCCAAAAGGGGTTTTTTAAAATTTTCGACACTTTCGACTTTGGTCGGATTTTTTCCGATTTTGGTCCGACCTAGGGACTAGGTGGTCCAAGGAGCCTCGGGACCAAACTTTTTTCACAGGGGTCCCTACCTCCATACAACTTTGCCTAGGTCAATTTTTTGTTCCAAATCGACCGCGGATTTCACTTTTCAATATCTGGGGCTCGTGTAGAGTCCGAATATGAGGTTTTCTCATTTTTCGACATTTTCGACTTTTTTCGACTTTTTTTGGGTTTTTCGACCTAGGGGTCCGCCGAACAAATTTTGGGTCAAAAATTTTTATTGAACTAGTCGAAAGTACGCAAAAAGATAAGACTTTTTGCCGAAGACACCATGCCCCGGAACCGACTCCTTCCCCTTCAAAATTGGGGACAAACGTGATTTTTGAAACTTTTCCTTAGGGAGCCCAAGACTTAGAAAATTTTCAAATTCTCGATTTTTCGATTGCGAGCTAGCGCTTTGCGGTCTTCGGCAATGTTGTAGATCTCGACGAGATAAGACTTTTTGGTCAAGGGACATTTTGCCCTCCGACCCCTCCTTCCCCCCGCAAATCGCCCCCCAAAGTGCAATTTTTGCATTTTCACCTCTTTGCACGCACTGTTCGGCCCAAATGGCCACTTTCTATGGGTCTGAGCGCTTTGCGGTCTTCGGCAAACTTTTAGAGCGTACCAAGCCCTAATTATAATTCTTCTACACCACCTTCGTACCTCTTCATCCCTGGCCGCTATTCGCGTACCAAGGTAATTTTTGTTCATTTTGTCAACATTTTTCATCTTTGACTGCTTATATCGGCCTTGCCATGAACCGATAGCGCTTCGCTGTGTTCTAACGTAAGTTAGTACTGCTCAATACCTTTCCAAATCATGTCTTAGATTGTCATTTGCTTGCATACAGCCGGAGCTATGAGCGATACCGTAAAAAGTACCGAATCTTGGAAAAATCCTTTGATCGCCCATATCCCCCCTTTGGGGGCCAGATATCGAAAAAAGTTCTGATTCAAAAAGTTGCGCATTAACGTGTTCTAGTTATGCCTAGAACATTTCACTTCGCTAGCTGGCCTGCAACTTAGCCGTAATTGGGATTTTAGGGTGTTCTTGGAGGGCCCATTTCCTGCGACTTGGTATCTTTTGGGCCCAATGTTTCTCTAATATCTCCACGAGTTTTCCAGATAGCCTTTTCAAACTTTCAGGGTGCCTAGAACACCTCAAGACCTTTCCAACGCTATGCCGTTTGCCTCGCTCGGACATCTACAGCCAAAGTTATTCGAGGTACACGGTACCTTACCCTGTTTTCTCAGTACTTGGTCGAAAATTTCGATCAGCCATATGACCGACTTGGACAACCCTGAGCGGGTTGGCCCCATATAACTAAACTTTCGTCTCGTGGAGGCAAACTTATAAATATTCCACGTCAACTCGCTATCTCGTACCGCCTTGACGGTATACTTGGTCCAAGGGCCATTTCCAGCGACTTGGTCGCAATTTCGCTCTAAGTTTCGCTAATACCTTCGTCCGTGGACATGGTGATTTTTTGTTCGTATTTTTCCTTGATAGTCCCACTCAAGACTATTCCATACCAGAGCCAAGCGTCCCGCTAAGTGCCATACAGCCTGAGCAGTAATTCATGAAAGGTACCTCTACCAGTTTTTGCCATACTTGGGTACAAACTTTGGATCGCCCATATCTCCACTTTGGAGGCCAGCCAGCACCTTGGCCTCATATACTTTTTTGTTGGTCATACCATGCACCAAATATAATTGTTCTACGCCAACTTGCTATCTCTTCTCCAACTTGCCGTTATTCTTGGTCCAAGTCCCATTTCATTCGTTTTTGGACCCATTTTGCTATATATTTCACTAATAGCTTCGGCCATGGACAAGCTGATTTTCTATTTGTATTTTTCCTTGATAGTCCCACTCAAGACCATTCCAAAACACACCGCAGCTTGTCGCTCGGTGGCAAACTGACCGAGTTATAATTCATGAAAGGTACCTCAACTTGGTACACCACGTGGTCGGCCCAAACCATAAACCGACCAAACGACCGACTTGGAGCACCCTGACCGGGTTGGCCCCATATAATGAAAGTTGCGTCTCTACACGCCCAACTTATGAATATTCTACGCCAAGTCGCTATCTCTTACCGGTAAGCCGGTATTCACCTTCCAAGGGGGATTTTGGTCAAGTGCCATTTCCTGCGACTTGGTCCCCGAATACGACCATCATCACCTAATATCTCCGTGGTCTTTCAACTCAGCCTCATGAAACTTTCAGGGTAGATAGGTCTCCCCGAGACCTTTCCAACGGTGAGCCGTTTGCCTCGCTCGGCCATATACAGCCGAAGTTATTAATGGTACTTGGTACCTTACCCTGTTTTTTCCATACTTGTTCGTACTTGGGTACAAACTTTGTATCGCCCATATCTCCACTTTGGAGGCCAGCCAGCACCTTGGCCCCAAATACTTTTTTGTTGGTCATACTATGCCCAAAATATAAATGTTCTACGTCAACTTGCTATCTCTTCTCCAACTTGCCGTTATTCTTGGTCCAAGTCCCATTTCATTCGTTTTTGGACCCATTTTGCTATATGTTTCACTAATAGCTTCGGCCATGGACAAGCTGATTTTCTATTTGTATTTTTGCTTCATAGTCCCATTCAAGACCATTCCAAATCACATCGCAACTTGTCGCTCGGTGGCAAACTGACCGAGTTATAATTCATGAAAGGTACCTCTTCTTGGTACACCACATGGTCGGCCCAAACCATAAACCGACCAAACGACCGACTTGGAGCACCCTGACCGGGTTGCCCCCATATAATGAAAGTTGCGTCTTTACACGCCCAACTTATGAATATTCTACGCCAAGTCGCTATCTCTTACCGGTAAGCCGGTATTCACCTTCCAAGCGTGATTTTGGTCAAGTGCCATTTCCTGCGACTTGGTCCCCGAATTGGACCATCATCACCTAATATCTCCGTGGTCTTTCAACTCAGCCTCATGAAACTTTCAGGGTAGATAGGTCTCCCCAATACCTTTCCAACGATATGCGGTTTGCCTCGCTAGGCCATCTACAGCCGAAGTTATTCATGGTACTTGGTACCTTACCCTGTTTTTTCCATACTTGTTCATACTTGGGTACAAACTTTGAATCGCCCATATCACCACTTTGGAGGCCAGCCAGCGCCTTGGCCCCATACACATTTTTGTTGGTCATACCACGCACTAGTTATAAATGTTCTACGCAAGCTTGCTATCTCTTCTCCAACTTGCGGTTATTTTTGACTCAAGTCCCATTTCCATAGTTTTTGGTACCAATTTGCTCTATGTTTCGCTAATAGCTTCGCCCAAGGACTTTGTGATTTTTTGTTCGCATTTTTCCTAAATAGTCCCACTCAAGACTATTCCAAATCACACCTTAGCTTGTCGCTCAGTGCCATACAGCCAGAGTTTTAATTCATGAAAGGTACATAACCTTGGTACACCACGTGGTCGGTCCAAACCATCAACCAACCATATGACCGACTTCGAGTCGAGCTAGCGGCTAGGCTCAATATAATGAAATGCGTGTCTTGATGCGGGCTACTGACGGTCTGAACAATGTAGCTCGCTAGCTCGTCTCTAAACTTGTGTTTTGGTCGAATATTGGGTGTTCATGTACCACTTCGGGTAACATGGACTTTGGTGCAACTTTACCACTTGTGCACTTAATTACTTCCCGGTCATTCAAGTCTTTGCCTTCATACTTTCAGGGTAGTTAGGTCTCGTCGAGACCTTTCCATACATATGCCAAACTCATCGATCGGACATCTATAGCCCGAGTTATTCGCGGTACACCGTACCTTACCCTGTTTTTTCCTCAATTGGGTACAAACCTTGGAACACCCATATCGCCCCTTTAGAGACTAGCTGGCACGTTGGCCTCATATAATGATAAGTGCACCTCAACTAGGGCTACTGACGGTCAGAACATTTCAACTTGCTAGCTCGGGCCCACACTTGTGTTTTTCTCGAATATATGGTTCAAGTGTGCCACTTTGGGCACTTTTGGACATTTTGTCCCCACACAACTTTCTTGCCTTGGTAGATAGGGTCTTGTGTTTTTGCGCAAAAAGATGCACCAAGATATGGTCTAACTTTCGTTCTTGTACCGCAAAGCGCTACCTCCAACACCCGAGGAGATAGAAAGTGATTATGTTCGGTATATCGGTCTTCCATGGCCTACTATGGTAAGCCCCTGCAGGTATGCAACCGAAGGTGCTTGGTACATGTATTTGGTGCAAAATCGGTGCAAAGTAGGTGTTTCCTTGATCGGGCTATAACTTTCTTGGTTGATGTTGGATTGCTTTGCGGTCTTCGGGGGATAGTTAGGGAACATGTTGGCCAACATTTTCTTATTCCTCAGCCTGGCCGTACCTCCTACCGTCTAGGCGGTATTCATGCTCTAAGTTGGAACTTGTGTTCCTTCGCGCAACTTTTCTGACTTTGACGCTTAATATCTTCCGTTCATATGCAGTCTAAGCTCTGCAACTCTCAGGAAAGCTAGTACTACTCATTTCCTTTCCATATCAGTCTTTGGCTTGTCGATCCAATGTCTACAGCCTTAGTTATTCACGTTCCCTGTGAAGGTAGGTTTTTGCCCATTTTCCAGTTCATGTGGTAACATTCCCGGACTTTGCCGGCTTTCTCTTCATGTGGTAACTTGCTTGCTTGTGTGGTAACTTGGAAGTGTATGTCTGACAGACCCAATCTCGGACTTAGCCGATTTTTCTCTTCATATCATATGGATCAATCACTAGGCCATCTTGCTTGCTTGTGTGGTAACTTGAAAGTGTATGTCTGACAGACCCAATCTGGGACTTAGCCGATTTTTCTCTTCATATCATATGGATCCATCACTAGGCCATCTTGCTTGCTTGTGTGGTAACTTGGAAGTGTATTTCCGACAGACCCAATCTGGGACTTAGCCGATTTTTCTCTTCATATCATATGGATCCATCACTAGGCCATCTTGCTTGCTTGTGTGGTAACTTGGAAGTGTATTTCTGACAGACCCAATCTCGGACTTAGCCGATTTTTCTCTTCATATTATATGGATCCATCACTAGGCCATCTTGCTTGCTTGTGTGGTAACTTGATAGTGTATGTCTGACAGACCCAATCTCGGACTTAGCCGATTTTTCTCTTCATATCATATGGATCCATCACTAGGCCATCTTGCTTGCTTGTGTGGTAACTTTGAAGTGTATTTCTGACAGACCCAATCTGGGACTTAGCCGATTTTTCTCTTCATATTATATGGATCCATCACTAGGCCATCTTGCTTGCTTGTGTGGCAACTTGATAGTGGTTGTCTGACAGACCCAATCTCGGACTTAGCCGATTTTTCTCTTCATATCATATGGATCCATCACTAGGCCATCTTGCTTGCTTGTGTGGTAACTTGGAAGTGTATTTCTGACAGACCCAATCTCGGACTTAGCCGATTTTTCTCTTCATATTATATGGATCCATCACTAGGCCATCTTGCTTGCTTGTGTGGTAACTTGATAGTGTATGTCTGACAGACCCAATCTCGGACTTAGCCGATTTTTCTCTTCATATAATATGGATCCTGGACTTAGCCTGTTATTAGGTTATTATATATGGATCCTGGACTTAGCCGATTATTAGGTTATTATATATGGATCCTGGACATAGCCGATTTTTCTCTTCATATAATACGGATCCTGGACTTAGCCGATTATTAGGTTATTATATATGGATCCTGGACTTAGCCGATATTTCTCTTCATATGATATGGATCCTGGACTTAGCCGATTTTTCTCTTCATATAATATGGATCCGGGACTTAGCCGATTTTTCTCTTCAAATAATATGGATCCGGGACTTAGCCAATTTTTCTCTTCATGTGGTAACGTATGCCAATCGCTCACAAGTCATGGGATAAGGGTACTTGTGTTCTTCCATCTTCTAAGTCCCGCACGGGGACATCGTGATCGCCCCAAGTCCGGAATAGCGCCAAGTCAAGCCCCACGGTGGCCGTGCAGGACCTGTTAGCGGCGGCCCCACTGACAGCACTAATCCGGACTTAGAAATTATATCTTTCTAATCGAACACCACACACGCAACACCACCATACCACCATCTCCTTGCAAGTACCTAAGTACCCGCAACTCCATGGTGAAGGCAATGTCACTCCATCACCAACCTCTTTGCATTGCAAGCACTTGCGTACCTACAACACTCCGAAGAAGGCAACGGCGCGCGATGCTCGACTCCACACACCTCACCACACCACACCACCGATGGCCAGCCAGCCAGCCAGCCCAGCTAAGGGCTAACCCACCAACCAACCACCAATGGCCTAGGCCAGCCGGATCCCACCTTCAAGTCCAAGCACAGCCAAGTGCAAGTACCGCCAAGTGTTCACCAACCAACCATCACACCAGGTCAGCCGGCCAG